>NC_042999.1:70858798-70938798 GCF_006345805.1 Octopus sinensis | reverse complement strand
ATATCATAACACAGGGAAGCGGTTGCATTATCAAGTACCTAGACGCCTGGAGAACTACGTTGCGTAGAAACAGTTGTAGTGATTGAAAAATAAATGTCCAACTGTACTCCTTCTTGTTGACTCCAAATTTTTTCACTTATCCATTCACACACAACCTGAAAGTACGTATAATACTACTACTGGATAGCACAAGGTGAAATCTGAAGGTGGACGTGCTTTATATTGTACTCTACTGCTTTCTTCACAGAATATACCATAACTGTGTGTGTGAGAGAGACAGACAGACAGAGACAGAGTGGGATTGTACATTAGCGTAAAATAAAATTATTCAACGAATAGATAGTTCAGAGAATCCTACACAAAAATAGTAAAGTTATTGTTAAAGAGTTAGGTTTTGTTAAGATAATTAAGAGTCGAGTGCTTAATCATAAGGACTCCCAAATAATGTTCTTCAGTTTAATTTCTCAAAGTGTAAAAAATAAACGCAGTGATGCAATGAGCCAAGGACTGAATATATTTAATGAAATATCCTTTATTGATCTGACGGATCACTGCTTAAAGATACGAAATTAAAGAGGAATAATTTGAGAGCCCAATGATTTAAACATTCGATCATTTTGTCTCTAAACTTTTTTATACAGTAGACATAAAGTCTGGTTCATAAAATGATAAGTGTCTTTCCCAGGGATACAAGATAACAATCTAGAAAGGATTAGAAATAAATATTACGAATAAACAATTCTCCTTTGTTATCTTCCTCGAGAAAAGAACAGAAAAGAACCATATTTTGAGGGTTTGTTAACACATTCTTATTTTACTTTAGATGAGATATTTTATTTTAGAACGCAACAGTAGAATTTTTCAGACAATGTCACAATACTTCATTCTTAATTATAGTTTGCCCTCCCAAATCGTTCTTGTGTTGTTGTTGTTGTTGCTGCTTTGTTTTTTTTTTGTTTTTTTTGTTGTTGTTTTTTTCTATGGAGAGCTGACATGAAATTTCAATGCAGCAGGTTGATAATTTAGATTTTAGTATAACCTGAGTTTAAAATAATTAAGGGAGAAATTTTAAAAAGTGGGCTTTTTACAATTACTTCATTTGGTTGCATAAAAAGATTTGGAAAGATGTTAAACAAATTCCTCCTTGTTGCCGCAAGTTTCAGTTTAGAAAATAAATCACCTGATCAAAATGCTGTTTGACTACAAAGCGATCACAACATGATAAACATAAGAAATTGAATAGTCCGTATAACTTTAGCGTGAAAATGCGGTGGGATTCTCAATAAAATGAGTATGCGATACCAGTTCGATTTTCAGTTAAACCATTTCAATTTATATAGTCTTTCACATATCACTGGAGTCGGCTGCACACAATTGAAATTACATGGGAGCGTCTACGTGGTAATTGGACCTGCTAGTATTGATAGCCAATCTCCCTCAAATCTCATACGACCGTCTTAAAAATGGAAGGAAGTAGTAGATAATGTAAACATAAATATTATGTCTGAAAATATCTGGATAGTCATAGCTTGAACCCTATAATCAAAGATCAGCTACATGGAGGCTTGGGCCTAAACAGCAAGAACAATAGGCTAATAACCCCCATTATGATTTAAAGAACATTTCCATAATCTTTATCGAGTGCCTTTTCTGTTAAGTACCTCAGAGTAAAAGCTAAATTTCTTGTGAAACCAGCTATGACATGTCTCTCTTAAATTCAGTTTTTTTTTTCTTTGAAACACATCGATGTCACAACATGCATTGTTGTTTTATTAATCGATCTGATAAAGAAGCCTCTACATGATCGCGCGATATGCCAGAAACAGGAGCCGAAATTCCCTCAAATTACACCTATAAGGTGTTACATGACGGAATGGCACATTGGTCACTATATCCCTAGATATACTTTTAAAATGGTGTCCGCGGCTGGAATGCCTTCGTCCATAGGGATACTAATTCAGACTGGACAACAATAATATTAGACAAAAGTAAGAAACGTCCCTAAATCCTATTACATCTTTATAACTAGCCAACAGAAACTACTATTCCATATAACTTCGTGGGATTTTTGGAGAGGGAAGGGGATTGTCTCAAGAAGACAATACTCTGAGTATTTTATGTGGTATAAACATTATTTTACGGTTAAAATGTTCGCTTCTAAATACGTAAATTTTAGTCAAATCCTACTGATTCACACACGCGCACACATTACACACACATACGTACACACTACACACACATACATACACATAGATAAATACAAACATACATACATACACACAAAGACACACACATACTTATGTGTGTGTGTGTGTATGTATGTATGTATGTATGTATGCATACATGCAAATAAAGGGGATTGAAGTACTACATCTGTTTCAAAAGCATATCCAGTGCATCTTACATAACAGGCACGAGATATTCTTTTGAACAGTTGTAGAACTCGACTAACTTTCCCTTCCCCTTTCTTTACAGAACTCATTACTGCATTACAAACAATGTTTGTCCTTTTGAAATGGAAATGTATGACAAATATAATTTCATAGAAATTTCCTGTATAATCTCGATATAGGATGAACAATATTTTATGCATTGATAAATAAATTTTATTGATCAATTATTGAATCATCTGTATTTGTTAAACTAGGTGTGTTTATGCTAGAGATTAGCCGAGTTGTACCATGATTACTTGACTGATCCTATATATATATATATATATATATATATATATAATATATATATATATATGTAAATACAAACATACATTCAAACATATATAATATATATGTATGTATGCATATGCATACACACTCTCCAACAAGTTTACCTATCTCAACATTGATTCTGTGGCCATACTAGGATACTGCCATTCTTTTATTCTTTAAAACTATTTGTATCATATTCTCAGCTGAGTGTCAACTGATCACTAATGCATGCATATATTTGAAACCATTGATTTAAGGTCAACAAATGTTTTCACAAAACATCGTTGTCTTAACCTATATTGTGGGATATGCGTCTACTATGAAGGAAAATTCTTCAACAAGTATATTCATGGAAATAAAAAAGTAAATGTATCGCGTTGTGGCAATACTGTCGTCACCTTTAACCTGCTCCAGAATAATTTAACTAATCGTCTGGAAAATTCGAGGACTTTTATGTTGTTCACGCTTTATCGCTTCTGTCCATCTATCTATACGTCTGCCAACAGAGTTATGGTTACGTGTAGGCTTTCGTATTTGTCATATGTGTGTATTATGCATATATAATATATATATATTTATTATATATATATATATATATATATATATATATATAATATATAAATAATATATATATATATATATATATATATATATATAATAAATATATATATACGCACACACATATATATACAAAAATACATATAAAAAACATATATATATACACATACATAGACACCAAGCGCACACATATGTATACAGGCATACATATATGTGCAGGTATACATATATGTACGGCATAAATATATATAATATATATATATATATATATATATATCTATATATATGCATGTTTGCATATGTATATATATATATATACATATATATATACATGCATGTATGCATATGTATATATATATGTGTGTGTGTGTGTGTGTGTGTGTACATAAATATATATATGTATTTATATTATATATATATATATATATATATATATATATATATCTATATAAACACACACACATATATATATATAGTATATATATATATATATATATATATATATATATATAATATATATATACATATATATATATATATATATATCATAGTGTGTAGCATATCAACTTGTGTAAGTGTTAGCGTGTATGTGCCTGCGTGCGCTTACATTTAAATATCATGGGTCTAGTGTCATGCAAACAAACAGGAATGCCGCATGGTGGATAATTTCATTGAATGAACAGAAAGCGAAGGTTCACAGCTGAATGTGTAGACGATGGTAGTGTGAATGGCACGTTGTATGGACAGTAGATGTGAGGAAGGGGGTTGTGTTGTGTGGATGGTAGGTGTTATTATGTGCTCCAGTCTAATGGTAGAAATAACACTGCAACTACCTCGTGTAAAGTGAATCAATGTTTTGTAAGGACGCGATAAATTTATTCTGTATTATTGTGCTTATCTCTTTTTTTCTTCTCCCATTCTTTCACTTTCTCCCTCTTATTCCTTCTCTCTCTGTTCCTCTCTCTCTCTCTTTTCCTCTCTCTCTTTTCTCTCTCTCTCTCTTTTCCTCTCTCTCTCTCTCTTTCCCTCTCTTTCTTTCCTTCTTTCTTTCATTCCTCTTTATTCTATACACACGCATATATGTATGTGTGTGTATAAAGATATTTTTGGGTGTATGTACATATATATGTGTGTGTGTATGCATTTAAATATATGTCTGTGTATATGTACATATATAAATGAGTGTGCGTGCGTATTATGTATATATGTATGTATCTATGTGTATATGAATGCACATATATAATGTATATGTATGTGTGTCTATATATATATTCATACATATGTATATGTATGTGTGTCTATATATATATTCATACATATGTATATATATATGCATATATGAATATATATATACACATATATACATACGTATGTGTGTATATATATATATATATATACACATATATGCATAAGTGTGAATGCAAGAGAGAAAAGGTGAGAGCAAGTTGGGGGAAAATAGAAATAAACACAAAACATATATGTATATAAATACACATATATACATACGTGTGTGTGTATATATATTTACACATATATGCATAAGTGTGAATGCAAGAGAGAAAAGGTGAGAGCAAGTGGGGGGCAAAATAGAAATAAACACAAAACATCCATCTTATTAATTATCTTGAGTGTGCTTTTATTTCTGACTTACGGACAATTAACTGACAATGTGTGTATGTATGTATGTAAGTATCTATGTATCTATGTATCTATGTATGTATGTATGTATGTATGTATGTATGTATGTATAATTCTCGCTCTCTATAACTATATCGTTCAGGTTGAGAAATATGTCATCTCCATAGCAAGAGCTGATATAACTATTATTGATGCAGTTGTTCTTGTTCTTGCTATTTTTAGCATAGAAGCCGCCACCTCCACCGCTACCGCTAATGGTGTTTTATATAAACATTACTCTTTTGATGCTTTGTTTTCTGACATTGCAGTTTTTGTTTCTTCTCTTCTCTTCTTTACTCCCCTCTCTCTTGCTTTCTTTTACCTTTACTCTCCTTACCTCTCTCTCCTCCTCTCTTTTTCTCTCCCTACCTCTCTCTCTCTCTCTCTCACACACACACATACACACATACTCACACACACCTCATAGCATGTTCAATTCTAACATTCTTCAATAGTTATACTAAGACTATATTTATATTATTACCGGCGTATTACATCGACGTATAAATTGACTATTTAACCTTTAAAATATCTCCCCCAAACAGGAAGTCGTCTTATACTACAACTATAAGATATGAACTTTAAATCTTTTGATGTACGGTAAACTGTTAGCATGGTTGATTATGACGATGACCCAACACCTGTTTCACAAACAACTGACACAAGATGTTTCCTACTGAAGCATCTTGACTCACACTATTATAATGAAATTATAAAAGTAGAGCAATAAAAATAGTTTTAACTAACTATTGATAAAAAAACTTATGTACTGGGTAAAGGTAAATTTTTAACCTCTAATTTAACAACGAAGGCTTGTTTTGCATATTTATAATATAAATGTGATATGTGACATGATTTCACAACGATAAAGTGCATATTTTTCAAGAAAAAAGTCCGCTTGAAGAAGCTACGTTCTGTTTGCACCACTTCGCAAGTGAACTTTGCCAATAGATCACGTTCAGATAAAAGATGGTCTGTGGTGGTTCGGTATGCTAGCCAATAGACGTCATGAGAGCTAATCATAGTTTTCACAGAAACTCGTTGTTTAATGAGAGTCGCATAAGGAGGTGCATGTTGTCACTTTGTTTCAAGCATTCTCCAGATTAACATTATTAGAATCCAGTCATGCTATACGACTCCGTCATTTCCCTCTTTAAATATAAGAGGAATTACGAAATAAGTTTAAAGTTGAAAGCAGTCGACTTTACCAAGGAATATAAATAACTGTGCAGCTGCACAGAAAAGATGATTCCAGACTGGAGAGTAAAGATACATTAAAGATCATGCCCACGATTAAATGTACATTAAAAATAGGTATTGCATTTCGATCGCTATTTGAAAATTATGTTGTAACATGTTAAATAACGTTAAAAATGTTTAACTTTTATAAATGTATAAAACAAACCTTTGTCGTTAAGTCAGATACGAGTAAAAATTTACCCAGTACATAATTAGCTTTCATACAGTAACATTCAGTGTAGTCTCTAGTTTTATGCTTACGTACATTGACACAAATAGACCCATTCACACACATACACACACACACACACATACACACACACACACACACACACACATACACTATTGTTACCGGGTACCTGTAGGTGCAGATTGTGATAATTGACAATATCTCGTCTGTTTTTAGTGACATTGAAACAAAAATTCAACTGAATATCTACCTCAATAAACTATTTAAAGATCACCGTCATAAACACTGGGACGAGTAAACAGTAAGCAAAAAGCTTACTAAGGCTACGAGTAGGCTATTGAGAGCAATACATCTATTAATCTGTCTTATTTGAACGGTTTTTGCTAAAAAGAAAAAAATGCACTGTTGTACAGTATAGTATTGAAGTAAAATATAGTTAACACACTGTTACTCGAACTAGCTACCAAAAATGCATCATATATGCAAATCGGTCTATCCTGTTTATTTAGGCCCTAAGAAATAGAGTGCTTAAAAACAGTGTCTCCCTGTAGAGTTAAACAACGTGTTCGTTGCTGACGAATCCCAACATAGAATTGAAACTAACCTGCTCGTCCCTCTTTGTCTGTCCCAGAAAATATTTATTGAGAGAACGGACGTCTGCATCTGTCTTATAAATATGGAGTTGGATAAAACTTATGGATGAGACCATAAGTGCACAGTAAACATAAAAGAAGAGAAGTGAACAAAGATGCCTTCATTTATAAGCTAGCGTTCAGTAACATTTCAATGTTCTTTATATTCTTGTGGTTATATAAACTCTCGCGCACACACAAACATATACACATTAAAACACATGCACATATATACACATACGTATGTGTGTGTGCACATATACATATATATACAGAGAGAGAGAAAAAAGTGATAGATAGATAGATAGATAGATAGATAGATAGATAGATAGATAGATAGATAGATAGATAGATAGATAGATAGATAGATAGATAGATAGATAGACAGACAGATAGATACTTTATGTAAGTCAGCGCACTGTTTTTAATTTATATTTCAATTGTTATATACTTTTTTCTTTTTTTCTGCCTTTTAATAGCGAGCGGTAGGTATTACCATGAAATATTTGATATGTCTCTAACTTTCTTATTTGATTGATGATAACGATACTATCTTTTGATTCTAAGCTGAAGAAGACATATTTGACAAAGTTCAACTGTAGCCAACAACGGTCACTGTCTACGGCTCAACACAGAATTATATATCTCGTATCAGATCAATTACTTGCCTTACATTTAAAGTCAAGACACTGGAAAAAACAGTTCGGACAATGAGAGAACATCTATACTAGAAATAGTATAAAATCTTCCCTCAAATCGCGCCTTTCTGGCTTCAGAAAATTAACGACACTAAGGAGTCGAGCTGGCAGAAACGTTAGCACCGTCTGCCGCTACGTTCTGAGTTCAAATTCCGCCGAGGTCGACTTTGCCTTTCATCCTTTCGGGGTCGATTTAAATAAGTACCAGTTACGCACTGGAGTCGATATAATCGACTTAATCCGTTTGTCAGTCCTTATTTTTCCACTCTGTGTGTAGCCCCTTGTGGGTAGTAAAAAAATAAGAAACGTTAGCACGCCGGGCGAAATGCTTAGCGGTATTTCGTCTGCCGCTACGTTCTGAGTTCAAATTCCGTCGAGGTCGACTTTGCCTTTCATCCTTTCGGGGTCGATTAAATAAGCACCAGTTACGCACTGGGGTCGATGTAATCGACTTAATCCGTTTGTCTGTCCTTGTTTGTCCCCTCTGTGTGTAGCCCCTTGTGGGCAGTAAAGAAATAGGTATTTCGTCTGTCTTTACGTTCTGAGTTCAAATTTCGCCATGGTCGACTTAACCTTTCATCCTTTTGGGGTCGATAAATTAAGTACCAGTTGCATACTGTGGTCGATCTAATCGACTGGTCTCCTCCCCAAAAATTTCGAGCCTTGTGCCTAGAGTAGAAAAGAAAATTAACGACACTAAATACACTATTCCTGAAAACAAGACGGAATTGCCACAGCTGTAACATATTTAGTAAGAGGTCTGTTTAGTCAGAGCTTATCAGGGCTAAACAACAACAAATAGGTGACGTTAACAATGACGACGTCAATATTGTATGACGATGTATTTCGCGGTCAATATCAGCAGAGCATTGCACAAAATATCTCGTGTCGTTTACTAATATTACTTCATGTTCTATGTTCAAAATCTGCTGGAGTCGATTTTATCCGTCATCCTTCCGGTGACTGATGAAATAAGAATCAGTCAAGTATTGATTAGTATGCTTAATCGACTAGTGCTCAGCACTCGCAGTTTCGTAGTACATAGTATCCGACTAGTGGTCGACGTATCTCTAGTTCGAAACGCATCACTGGCACAGCGTTGTTCCCAACTTACTCATAGTTGTCCCAGTTTGGTATTTTGTTGGTCATATAATGAAGTTTATCAAAATCGAAAACTGTAAATCAATGTGGCTGTGTGGTTGAGAAGCTTCCCAACTAATTGGTTTTAGGTTCAATCCCACCGCGTAGCACCTTTAGCAAGTGCCTTCAACTATAGCCCCCGACCGGCGAAACCCTTGTGAATGGATTTAGTAGACGGAAACCGAAAGAAGCCTCGACAATTGGTGTTGGTTTGTCTACGACTTCCTAACTGAGCGCTTCGGGAAAAAGAAACTGCTTCATTAAGCACCAAGATTTTTAAAAAATAAGTACTGAGATTACGGTTGGGTTAGGATTAGGATTGGGGTTGGTTTGTTCGACTCAGCCCTTCAAGACGGTGCCCCAGCATGGCTGCAGTTTAATGACTCAAACAGGTAAAGATAAAAAGATATATAAGCTGATGTGAATAGGTAGAACAAAAGATATATATGGTTCATACATCATGCTGCCTTATCTTAATTCAATTTGATCCTCTCTAATAATTCTTCTTTGTTGTATCAAAAGAATTTGTTTGCCTTTGATAGTTTCTAATAGTTCCTTTTTATTGTTTTTTCCATCGACCAAAGTCTGAAGAAAAATATTATCATTCCAGTCCTTAAATGAAAAGTTCAAAGAATAACCTTTAGCTTTTAATGTATTAGATAAAATGCCTAAATTACAATTCTTTAGTTTCAAAGTGTTCATCTTCAAAGACATTTTCGCCATCCCACCAGAATGTGATAGAACAGGAAATCTAAAACCAGAAAAACGTTCTAAAGGTGGATTCGTGTCAACGTAAAACACATTTCAGAGATATTTTGCTTTGGTTTCATTTCAGAGCAAGGTCACAAAATTTAAGATTAATAGGTCCGACATTCCTGTGCTTAGATAAGAGAGCAATGGAAACAACCTGATGGAATCGGATTGCTATTTCTACCACATAGGAAAATGACATAGAGGTTCCTTCAATGACTCGTTGTTATGTTACTGAGCGAGCAGTAAGCTCATAGTAAACCAAAAACACTTTAGTATCATTTTCATTGCATTTCTTTATATCACAATTAATGAAAATTAGAGTTGTTGTTCAAATGTTTACACATTTATTTACTGCAGTTATAACGGCGACAGTAACAAAGGGTTACATTATCAGAGTAAATTACATACAGTGTATGTATGTATAAAGCTTCAGTTTTCAGTTTATTGGCCAATGTTCATAACTTTCCTGGTGTATTCTGAGTTTAAAAACTCTCCCTAGATCGACTGTCTTTCAAATGTTCGCAGACGATTCTTAAGGCAATTACTTTACGAACCTCAATGAGTTACAAAGTTCCTACAATGTCTTACATGTCAAAGATATGTCAAGAAAACAGAGACCATCCTTCTCCAGGAAATTATTTATTGCTTAAAATTGCCTGTACAGGCATGTGAAGTAAAAAATTTTAACCGAAAATCGAACCTGCAATCACAAGTGAAGATTCTTTCTCGTTACAGAATTAAAAGCAAAACAACTGTTATAATTAACTAGAATCTAAAGGGTTTCCTTGAAGTCATGAAGAATTAAGTGTCTTACCCTAAAACACAACAAACCATCTGCCGCAGATTTGATATCAGCATCTATAAAAAAATTATTAATGCCTTATTCACACTTTTATTATTGCCTTTATTATTATTATCATAATTATCATCAGTACTATCATTAAGATTCTTTACTTTGTTGGGTTTTTTTTCCTATTTGCTCATACTATAAAATCTTAGTTTTTCAAAGTCAAATCTCGTATATTGTTAATTGCATTTATTTATATTTTTAATTCCAAAAACATTTTTTATTTTGTAGTTCTCTATTAAAATATATATATAACAATTACATTTCTAAAGTACGCAGAAGCTTAAGGGAACATTCTTATCAAATTGCAAATACTTGGTAACTTCAGTGCTTTTCAGGGAATAAAAACAAAAAAAAAACATGCATTCATCTAATAATTACGGTTATAGCGAATCATAATTGAAAGTTATAAATGTATTCTATTATATTTTTAGTTCTTACTTCAAAGTTTCTCTTTGAAATTAATCCTCCCTTCAGCTAAACAAGTGGTGTGTAAATATTTAATACTGCCTAAAATGTCCAATATTTTTGTATTTTAACTTTATATCAAAGAGTGTTCAAACATGAATGAATAATTTTAAGGAAAATAGGGTTTTACCTCCAAAGAATGCGGCTGTTACATGATTCTATTTGAAAAGCTAAAGAAAAGGGGAATAAATTTTCTTTGTATAATACCGCCGTCGACACAATATTGAAGACAATCTCTTTACAAGCGATATGCATACATACATACATATATATGTGTGTGTGTGTGTGTGTGTGTGTGTGTGTGTGTGTGTGTGTGTGTGTGTGTGTGTGTGTGTGTGTGTGTGTGTGTGTGCGTGTGTGTGTTTAGATGGAGGAGGAGAAGGTGAGGAGGAGGAAGTGGAGGAAACTTTTTAGAGAATATACTGGAACTTGATTAGCGTATTTATTTTTATTTCAGTGTAACCTTTATATCAAAGCGAACATTATATAAACCATTAAATAGTGCACCTTAATAATAGGGAGTAAAAGAAGTGTATATAGATGTGTAAGTATGTGTAAATGCATGTGTATGTACGTACAGACTCCTCTTTTTTTCGTCTTTCACGTTATGAAAATGGATATTGGGTCCGCATTTTAGAGAGTGTACGTGTAAATGAATGATGGAATGTGCGTGTTGTGTTGGCATTAATTGTATGCTATTACACATTGATAATGTTGATGCGACGACAGTATACTCCAACTGCTGTGTCATTTAACATGCCATGGCCCCGTGGTTAGATGGGGATACTGGCTCTACTATAATATACTAGCCTATCGTATAATGGTACACATCACTAGCAGAGTAAGTCGATCCTAATACATGACTGGCATATATTTTAGCGACCATGGAAGGATGAAAGACAAGGATGCCCTGGAGGAATTTGAACTCATAGCCAGGAAGAAATAACACAAGGCATTTTTTTCTGACCCTCGAACAAATCTGACAACCCATCGTTCTATGTATACACAAATGTTGATATCATTATTTTCTATCACTCCAGATGTTCGAGTTAAGCTATCTTCTTTGATTCGTATCTAACAAAGTAAAAAAAAAGAGTTTGAAATATTTATTCACAGCTTCTAGAAAAAAAAACTGGAATCTCTAATATACATATATATATGTATATGTGTGTATATATATATATTATATATATATATATATATATATATTATATTATATATATATATATATATATATATATATATATATATATATATTATATATATATATATATGTATGTATGTATGTATGTATGTATGTATGTATGTATGTATGTATGTATGTATGTAAACACACAAAATTTCCCCCAGGCACCTGGTGAAGGCTGGAAAGTATATCAGCCGAAACTTGTGTTAACAACAGACAAGATGAGGACAAATATCGTCAAATGTAAATAATGTATTTGAAGTTAGTGTTGATAGAAATTAAATCAGCTTGCAAATTCACGTTCACTTTACTAAATTTATACTCGGGCTAAGCCAAATGCATAATAGAAATTTGAATAATAGAAAATAAAATGACTTAGATACCGTATCTGTAATAAATTGTCTTCAATTTCGTTTCATCATTTTAGCATATCAAATATGCGAAGTTAATGTATAACAGACGACAAATATTTACACTTAGGGGGTTTTTTTCTATTTTCTGTTTGTTTTTCTTAATTTACAATCAACAAAATACTTATAACAAAATATCGTTAACTCCTTACAGCTGTTGCGTACAACCACCACCGCCACCATGATTAACCAACAACGTGCTAACGTCATCACTATAACAAATATTGCTGTTCTTAGAACATCAGACACACACACTCATACATATTGCAAAACATGCGTGCACACACACATATATACACACCCACACATGTATACACTAATTTGCACGCACACAGATGTATGCATATATGTATATACGCATGTATGTATTCACACGTGTGTGGTCATTCACCGACTTCTATAGAGCTGAAGTGCTTATTTTGTCAACTCAGCAGCCCTGCTTTCTACTTTAAATTACCTAACGAGCTAACCTTCAAAAATAACAATTTGTCTCTATTGCAGTACGCCAACTTATCTCCTCCTCTCTCCTTCTTTACATTGCCAATACTCATCGTTTGCACCCCACGAATTGCGTCATCTGCTTCTCCTTCAAGATCTATGAAACCAACATTACTGGTTGCCCCATCGTCTCGACCAGCAACTATTCCACCTCATCTCTAAAAACCTTGACCAACCTTTTGGTACTTGTCATCTACGTTTTCTACCGCTTGTCTTTATTCCCGCTTCTTCCAATTACTTTTTACCATGGATATGAACTCCCTCTATACCGTCACACTTCGCGATTATAGAATTCTTCTGAACCGTCGTACAATACTCGGATCCAGTACCCATACTCTTCTCTGTCTCATCGAACTCATCCTCATATTTAACAGCCTCTTTTCCAAGTTTTAAGACAGTTTATTGGAATGACCATCGTTACTTTGTTGGGACTCTATGCTAGTTTATCCTGAGGTCCAGGTCTTCAACTATAAACCATGATTTTTTAGTAATGAGCACAAAACGTTTCCGTTAATTTTTCTTTCTTCTTTCATATCTTGACAGGGATGATCTTCGCTCAAAACATAATAACTCATTCATTTGGTTCACAGTGTAATCTTTGAATACGTTTGTTTTGTTTTAATTTTTTATAATAATTTTGCATATCTCAAATACATTAATTTGCAGCGCCAACAAAAGATCCTGTCTGAAACGAAAATTGTTTTACCTAGTCCTCACGACGGACTATTTTATCTTACTTCTTTTGATATACTTAAATTTCTATTCTAAACTTTTACTTTAAACATTCCTCATAGTCCAGACTCCTTTTCATCACTGGCACTTATGTATCAGCTTTTAAATTTATTTGCAAATCTCTTGGATGCCTAATGTCAGGCATTCATCAAGGTGAACGAGTGAAAGAAAAAAACAAATTTATGAGTCTGTGTGCGTGAAGGAGAGAGATAGAATGTATACACGAATGAGCAAGTTTGTACAGTCTTGGTATGTTTTCGTATAACTATTATACACCTATCTTTCTGTCTCCCTCACTCTCACCCTTTCTCTCTCTCTCTCTCTCTCTCTCTCTCTCTCTCTCTCTCTCTCTCTCTCTCTCTCTGTATACACACACGCACACACTCATACTTTATATAAATATATATATATATAAATGAAAGTGAGAATGTGGATGAGATAAAGAAGAGGAAAAGGAAATAGTTAACTAGTCATGTGATTATGCTGTGAAGTATGTGCGAGAGTATGTATGTCTGCACGTATATATATGCATATATGTATGAATGAATGAATGAATGAATGATGAATGAATGAGTGAATGTATGCATACAAAGCAGATAGATAGACAGGTACACACAGACATACATACGCACATACACACGCATATAAATATGTATATATATATATATATATAATATATATATATATATATATATATATATATATATATTATATATATATATCTATATATATAATCATGCATACATACATATTACATACCATACATACATGCACATGCTTGTGCAGAAGTGTGAGAATACACCAAGATATATTCACCCTCAGTACACGTGTTTGCGTGTGTGTTCTCTGTATGTGTGTGCGCGCGCTCTTTCGAAATAACATAAGATTAAACGCTGAAATAACTGAAGAGATAACGACAAAGGAAAAGGATAAGATCGGACATTAATAGAAATGGTAAAAAAGTTAGGGGAGAGAAGGTGAATGGTGTGTGAGAAAACCAGAGTGTGATTCATTGACGGATAGACAGACACAAAAACAGATAAAGAAAACAGTATATTGCGCGAGAAGCGGTATGTAATGAAAGTAAGAAAGAGAGAGAAGGTGTTAGAGAGATAAATAAATAAATCAGGAACACAAGAGTCAAATGAGCAATTAACTAATAAATCTAAAGTAAGAGAGTGAAAATAGAGACAGATTCTGATAGGTGAAAGACAAACTTAATAAGAACAGTAACAATACCAATCATAATAATAAGCTTTCTTTATTTTAGCAAAAGGCCTGAAATTTGGGGGAAAGACGTTAATTGAATACATCGACAGCAGTACTTGATTCGCGCTTATTTTGTCGATCCCGAAAGGATGAAAGGCAAAGCCGACCTCTGCAGAATTTGAACTCAAAAACATAGCGACGAGCGAAATGCCGTTAAGCATTTTGTCCAACGAACCAACGATTCAGACAGCACGCTACCTTAATAATAATGATGATGATAATAATAATAATAATAATAATAATAATAATAATAATAATAATAATAATAATAATAATAATAAATAGAAGAGTGCCATATCCTGAGAAATTCGTTGAACAATATTTCAGCATCTAGCGTGCCTTCCACAGGTTCAAAAATTACATGTCAGTCTACTTCATTTTTTGCTAAGTCTATATAGGACCGAGGTAACTCATCCAGAAGTTAAACACAAATAAATAGAAGAGTGCCATATCATGTGAATTATAATAATAATTATTATTATTAATATTATTATTATAATAACAATCCTTTCTGAAAAGATGAAAAGCAAAGTCGATCTCGGCGGAATTTGAACTCAGAACGTAGCGACGGACGAAATACCACTAAGCATATTGTCCAGCGTGCTAACGATTCTGCCAGCTCGCTGCCTTAAGAAGGAGGAGGAGGAGGAGTGAAAATGGAAGAGGAGGGGCAGCAGCAGCAGCAGGAGGAAGAGGCATAAAAAGCTGGCTGATTTGAATGGGGAGATAGTTTGTAAGGCAAAATCATATTGAACAGGTATTATGTACGAACGAATTTAAGGAGATATTATTAACTAATAAAATAAAATTGATTAATTCCTAGTCGAACGAAAAATTAAATGTAGACATAAACTAAATTATTTATATAATAAGTTTGGCTAATATGTGTATATATATAAACCCTGTTTTATGATACTAATTGTTGTAGTTATAATTTGTAGTAGTAAACTGAGTATAAATTAGCACGGGATTATATAGTCTATATTACATAATTAGAATAAGTTGAAAACTAGATGTTTGTAAAATAAATTAATTAATTAATGAAAATAGATTAAATATAGAATTTTAGCTTAATTTATGTTTATTATATTATGTATTTTACGTATTTAGTATTTCAATTATTTAGACTTTACAAATTTTCCTGAAAATTAAAGTTAATTTTTTCCTTATTCCTCACAGCTAAAATACATTTGTAATTTTAATAGCTTAAATACTTATTTCTATCAATTTCTTCAATAAATTCTATTTACGCGATATATTTCTTATAAACGCTAAGTTCTACGTGTTACGTTTAAAAATTTTAGTTAACGAAAATCCTTCGATAAGTTATATTTTTATTTTAAGAAATATTGTTAAACGCTTTTCGACTATTTATAGTTAATACATGTATTTTTATATATTTATTTGATAATTAGTATAAGTTAAGATAAGTACATTTATTCTATTATTATGTTTTTATTATTTATCATTTTAGACCTGATGAGTGACTATATTTTTAAATAGAAATTATTTTAGATCGATTTAATTTTAAATCGAATTGATTTTATTATTATTATCTATTTGAAAATATAGCCACGAAACGCGCGTAGTCTTTTTACCACTATTTACTATTTATTGAACGTTATTGATTTTTAGAATAAGGTTTTTATAGTATATGTTTTCTATATGGTGTGAATAACATCTTTCATCATTGAATTGTTTAATAGAGGTTTCTGTCTAAATTATATATATATATATATATATATATATGCACATTGCTGTCTCTTCTCGGTCTCTCGCTTACACATCAGTAATAATTATGAATACGAAAGAAATATCAACACATGTCAATGAACGTAAAAACGAAACCATAACAAAACCAAAGGACGATGGACTACAACAGGTTGAATTGCTTCTTATCAAGGCAGCGCGGTCAATGGCCACTGGTAGTAGTAAACACATTTGACCTCTGCTGAACCGAAGGGGTGCGAAGATTCCTTTGTCTCTATGGCTGACCCCCCCACCACCACCATCTGCGGAATCTATTTATAGACCTGTAGCATATGATCTATTCACCAATCTGATGCCCAACAACAATGGTAGTGGTGGTGAAGGTGATAATGAAAAAATTAAAATAATGATAATATTCTGCAGCTGCTGATACTAAAAACTACTAATACTGAAATTATACTACAACTACTACTATTATGATAGCACAGGAATCTGATGCCCAACTACCACCCTTGCCACTACCCCATCCCTGCTACTGTTGCTGTTGCTGCTACCACTGCTACTACTACACACATAAACAATAATACCAGTGATATCAGTGATGATAATAATAGTAATGAAAGGAAATGGGTGGAGTCTCCTTATGGGCTCATAATGATACATCTAGAGACATTATGTCACTTATAAAAACACTGCTAATTGCGCAACCTGATAATCGCTACCTCATATGAGTGCCAATGAAAAAACAAAATATTGTGAATAATGGTGGTAATGAAACTGAAACCAATGATGGTGACAGTGTTACACCCGGTAGGCTCAGAGATTCTGGTCCGGCTCCAGCCTGTCGATATCCAGAAAGAGATCACCACACACGGTGTAGATGGAGCAAACAAATTAATGCTGTGGTCATGCAGTGTTACTACCTGATGAAAATGGTGCTCAAATTAGGAGTTACCGACAACGTATGTATGATCATAGGAGAGAAAAGGGATTGGTTCAACTCATGGAACAGAGATTATGTGATCAAGCTAGAGCAATAAGAAAAAAATTGTTGGTTCACAGAAGTAGAGCTCGAAGCTATCAAAAGACGGGTATTGGAAAATAGCAGCAGAGATAACAATGAAAATACGGTTCTTACTAATAAGAGTAATCTCATGGCACAGGAAATGAGCAGTGGTAATTTACTTGATGAAAGACATATAGATGATCTGAAAGAAGACAATAAAATTAATGGCGACATGACAGATGAACAAAAGGCAATCTACAACAGAATAAAGACAATACTAGAGGAGAACGATAGCGACATTATTTGCAACTTTAAAAAGGTTGATCGATGGAAATTGAACCAAGAAACGAAAAATGTCCAATGAAATTCTGAAATACTTCAGAAGAAACATCACAGAAACAAATAATTTGATCAAGGCAGTGGTGGCAGCGGTGGTGGCGGCGGTGGTGGCGGCGGCGGCGGTGGTGGTGATGCTGCTGCTGGTAGTGCTGCTGCTGCTAGTGGTGGTGGTGGTGGTGGTGGTGGTGGTGGTGGTGGCGGCGGCGGCGGCGGCGGCGGCGGTGGTGGTGGTGGTGGTGGTGGTGGTGGTGGTGGTGGTGGTGGTGGTGGTGGTGGTGGTGGTGGTGGTGGTATTATCTGTTGTTTGGATCAACTGAGAAAATCCATCAATTTTGTTTGTAAACCGTTCAGAAAACTTGCTTAAATTTAGACATTAATGCCTAAACGATTAAGAAATGAATCAAAGATAAAATAAACAGAAATTCTGATAGAGAATTACTTGCCTCTTTATTTTATTTACAGTAGTACTTTTTGTGATTTTAAGAAAGATTTTTTAACATAGCCACAGATTTTGAAGTAAAGGTCCCAAGTGATTAAATAGACATACTACTAATTTACTTGTATTTTATCCAATCAAGGAAGGCTAATAGTTAAAATCAACTCAAATAAATATCAGCATTTAACCACACACATACATACACACACATATACCACACCACACACTCAAATATTCTCCCTCTTTTCTCATTCACTATTCTCCCTCTTTTTCTCATTTTCTCTCTCCCTCTGTCTGTCTATTTATTTATCTCTTTCACTCTGTCCCTCTACCTCTTTCTCACTTTCTCTCTCTTTCTTTCTATCACTGTCTCTCTTTCTGCTTTTTCTCCCTCTCTTTTTCACTCTCTCTCTCCTTCTCTCTCT
Organism: Octopus sinensis; assembly: GCF_006345805.1. NCBI lineage: Eukaryota > Metazoa > Mollusca > Cephalopoda > Octopoda > Octopodidae > Octopus > Octopus sinensis. Next base: position 70,919,880 of record NC_042999.1, on the reverse strand, counting down.
TTTTCTTTCTTTCTCTCTCTCTCTATGTTTCTGTCTCTCTACCTTCTTTCTGTCTCTCTTTCTCTTTCTTTCTCTCTCACATACAGACAAACACACACACACACACACACACACACACACACACAGACAGACACACACACACACACACACACACACACACACACACGTACACACTCGTCCTCTATGAACTGCGAGACTGAAATGAGATAAATCATGTGACTGTGTTTGCTGGGTTTGAGAAGATATGGGTTGCGCTTATGTTTGGTCCTTTTGGTAACACGTCTTCAAATACTTTTAAATCACTCATTGTAATAAATATTTGCGGAATTGACTCAAGCTTCGTCGTTCACGACAAGCGTATTATAGTAATTGTTTTAAGTTCTCGGTATTAGAAAGTGAGATGGTGGTATTCTATGTTGATATACAATAGTTTCCTATTTGGCTTTTCTAAATAAATACAAACTGGTGATGTCTAAATGTAAAGAGATGACTAGAAAGTTGACAATATTTAGATTAGTGTCAACTGTGATTTTTAGATTTAACTCTTCGGAACTTATGGTTGGGTATTTTCTGAAATTATCAAAGTGATGCTTGTTCATGTTTCAAGAAATTATGAGCCCATCGTCCTGTAAAGGCCACAATGAAACTTGGATTTCATACGTAGGGATTTCATGCGTGGGATATTGAGGCCCATAGTTTTACAAATTTCAGCTTTCTCCTTAATTCTCAACGGCATACCGAAGGATTTTAGTCGCCATTATCCTTTGTGCATACACACACACACATTTATATATATATATGTGTGTGTGTGTGTGTGTGTGTGTGTGTGTGTGTGTGTGTGTGGTTGTGTGTGTGTGCGTGTGTGTGTGTGTGTGCGTGTGTGTGTGTGTGGTGTGGGGCATACATAATATATATATTATATAATATATATATATATATATATATATGGGGAGAGAATTCACAACAAAACAAAAGACAAAGACAGATGGTGTAGACAACAAACACATGTATTAACTTAACGCTAGGGAAGTGAAGAAGTCTTTAACGTTTCTTCCACAAAAAGGAACACAGAAAGAAACAAGAAGAGAAAATAATGAATGCATTGTGGCTAACGATCCATCATGGCGAATGTATGTATATAATACAATATATATATATATATATGTGTGTGTGGTGTGTGTGTGTGTGTGTGTGTGTGTGTGTGTATGTATGTATGTATGTATATATATATATATATATATATTATATATATATATATATAATATATATAGATATATATATATATATATGCATACATACATACAGACAAACAGACAGACAAACGAACAGGCAGACAAGCAGGCAGACTGACAGTCATATGAACGTAACATTGATCATCAAAGCAGTCTATCATGAACCAACAACCGGTTTACTACCTCCCACTTTGAAGGGTATGCGTTTGTAATCCAGGAACAGGAAATATCAACCAAATACCTGATGCACAAAAGTGACAGAGATACTGGGAAATCAGTAAAATGTGACAACCGATGCAGACTTTATAGAGATAACACTGTAGATATCACCTACATCATAAGCAGTTGTCTGAAAATGTCATCGCGATATTATCTACCAATGAGACGATGTTGCAGCTAGGAATCTATATCATAAAATCCGTCGGAAGGATAACCCCGAGGACAAAGAAATAACTACCCACAGTACCGTAGAAGCTATAGCTAATCAAAATAAAAAGGAGTACTGGTGGAATGTCCTAGTGAAAACCTCAATAAAATGTAAGCACAACAGGCCTGATTTAGGATAGAGAACCTGCATGCATTAGTGGAAATCAGTTGCCAAGTAGGATGTTAGCATAAAGCTGAAGAACAGTGAAAAAGAGAATACTTATGCTGAACTATTGAGAAATCTGCAGTTAGTCTGTCCAGATTACAAGTTCAGGTTTATAGCTGTAATTATTGGGGCACTGGGATATGTAACACATTGCCTAAATACCAATCTTGAGTAATTAGGTTCCTATAACCGGGAAAGGAGAAAGCTGATTCGAAGACTACAGACTCAATCCATTACTGGAACTGTAAAAAATCTGTAAAATTTGCCAGAAGTTATCATTTAAATATATATATGATCATGTCTAGATATGCACATATATGCATGAGAGAACATACATAAAACAAAAAATACAAATCTGCACGTATACATAGAAAAATATCCTGTTGATGTTGTTGAAATTCCAGTGAAGGAGCCTTGAATCTAGGTTAGAAACCGGCTCTTTCTCTATTGGCAAGAAATTTTGAAAAACAAACTGAATAATGACATATATACATACATACATACATACATACATACATAGCATTCGACAAACAAATAAGCCTAAATCTTGTTCCTCTGCACTCTCAGTTCAAATCTTACCGAGCTTCATTTGTTGATTCTTTCGACCATAGATCTCTGCTATAACGCTCGTCTTTCAAATAGTCAAAGAAATCATCGTTTCATTCATTATTGTATAATGTATACAGTGTGTACGTGGGTATATATTTTAGTGTTATCGTTTTGGATCATATACTGTGACCAACTGAATCGTTTGTATCGAAGTATTTTATTACAGACAGAAACTTTGCGTTTATACCGTGAGTAGTTGAGAAAGTGATATTCCAGAGGTAGTGTTAGATATTCTTAAAAAGAGTGGGAGGTTTTGACAGGAATGTTACTGAGAATAGACATGCTTTAACTAGGTTCACCTATAGTTAAATGGCAAGAACAGTGAAAACAACAACAGACTTCCTAACATAGACCACTTATCCTGCTGGAAATAGCTACTATTCAAATCATAGTTTGTTGTCTTGAAAACCGAATGACTTATTGAACAATGTAGTCCTAGATATAGAAATAGTTGGACGGCAATGGCTAGAAGTCTTTGATCATAGGTCTATTTGATCAGAGTTGACTCAAAGTAAAACAACAACAACAGAGTACATTGTGTTCATAACATAATATGCAGGATATATTAAGTTAGCGTCAACATAATGTAATGAACAATAAAAATTTTAAAACAGTCATTTTGGTGAGATGGGAGGTAATACAGTGTATGTTCCAGTCTTATTAGTCCTCTTCCGTCAAAGTTGAGTGTCACTCTGCAGTGTTGTTGTTTATATCCTGTATAGCTTAGCATATTGTCTACATGATGTGCATATAAAAAATTACGTATTTTCTTTTTTAATTTGTTTGCAGGGAAGTACTTTCATTGATACATCTCATTAGCAGGAAAGTACATCTTATTACTTTCATTGATACATCTCATTACTTTCTATTGATTCTAATATCTGAATTTATTTTTTATTTGAAATACGACGCTCGCTCTTTTTCTGCATGTCACACTTCCTTTGCTTCTCTTTCTCTATCTTCTCTCTTTTCCTCTCCTCTACGTTTCCCTCCCTTTCTCATTTTTCACGCTTGTATATCCTTTCAACTGTACGTTTTCATGTACTGTTTAGAAGCAGCTTCTAAAGCGTAGTTTACAGCAAGCTGCCGTGCCTCAAGATATACTTCAGGCAATCGAAGCTTTTCGTGGTTCTGATATAAATACGTTTAAAGTGACTCACCGCTATCATTAACGATAGCATTTTGGCCTAATCCATATTACGAAGCAGATAATCAAATATAATATAATGATATACAATGATGAATACAGTAAACATGATAGAGTATAATGTATTTGTCAGTTGAGAACCTTCAAATGTGAAAGATGAGTGGTTATTTAAAAAGATTACAGTATTTAATATAAATTATCAATTGCCAGTTGTAATTAATTAATTTGGTGCATTTGTCAGTTAAGTCAATTGATATGGCAGATAAATTTCTGCTTAATTAGATTCTCAACAGTCTTGTAAGAATTATCTTGTCATGGAGTCAGCTATTTCACATTTATAGATTGGCTAAATGAAAGCGAGTACTAACATATATAAAAGCCGTCCTTTGGCTTTGCTTCCCGCCAAAGGATACGTGTGTCACAATACGTTTTTAAAGTTTAAAGGAGACAAAATTTAGAGGTATTATAGTTTTACTCTCGGCCCACACCAAAGAAAAGTCAAGTAATAAATTTCTTTCTAAAATTGCATGCTAAGACTTCACGTTACATTGCACTACAAAAAGAAATAACTAATGCGTAAGGAAATTTAATAGTATCTACGGGCTGATGTAATTAATAAATACCATTGTTAAACTTCACGCAGCATTCACTTCTCGTTCGCTTAGCTATTCCATTCCCTCTCATTTTATACAGACGTATTTGTGTGTATGTGTGTGTGTGTGTGTGTGTGTGTGTGTGTGTGTGTGTGTGTGTGTGTGTGTGTGTGTGTGTGTGTGTGTGTGCAGAATGAGTTATGCAGACTCACATATATAAATTGATCTAACCCTTTCATTGCGCTCGACGCACAGCGTAACCAAATAGAAATTCTGCTCACGAGAACATTTACTGCTTAAATAGAGACTGAATAGGCTTCAATTCTGGGATGCTATTTTCTTTACGTGTTACTTTGCTCTTTTTTTTTTAATTCATTATCATCTCTTTGAAGTACTTAAATGTACATACTTTGATATTCCTTTTAAATGCCAATAAACTTCCTCCAAGAAAACCTGACCTTTTATTGAGAATCTCTCTCTCTCTCTCTCTCTCTCTCTCTCTCTCTCTCTCTCTCATTTAACTAACTCAGTATCCAGTGGTCATCATCTATTAATTTATATTATTAGCTTCATTATTTAACGATTAGTTTCCTTATTAATGATTATCTATATACACTGAGTTCAAATCCCGCCACAGTCGAAGTTGTCTCTGCGATTGATAAAGTTACTAATCATATACTGTGACCAACTAAATCTACTAACACTTTTTCCTGTAAATATAAGAAATAACTTTTCCCCCTTTTTTCTGAGTGGTAGACACATCCATTCTCTTTATTTAACACCACCACTGGGACATGAGAGTTTTCAAAGGAGCTCTCTCGATTGCAAGCACGCAAACCAGGCTTCCACAACGAGATTCCCGTCTTCTTTCAGTGTATCGTCACCCGTAGCACTTCTCTGTGATGTTAAAACCCATAACTGAACCCCTTGGTTAATTTTCATTTCTCCTTGCTAACATTCATGGACTTCATTCTAACATAAATGCCTCTCATTCACCTACTAATACGCAAACCTCACCGCCTATTCCTCTCCTAGAAACAAACTACTCGACGCCTACCTATAATCCTCTCTTCTAACCAGGCTATACTTTTTATTCAAACTCCACTCCAAAATTTGGTCTCTGTACAAACATAGACTTCACTATCTTTGTCGCACACTTCGCTTATCTGGATACCAGCAATAACAACTTCCAATTGCTCCGTCTCAAAATCTCCTTCCCTCACTTCAAATACATTTGCTTCTTCTACTGCACTCTAAACTCCTCAAATCACTTGCAGCTGTTTGACCATATCTCTTCCAAAATCCAGGACATATATGTCACTTTACTTCTCTTTTAAATCATTATCCTCAGTGGTGTCAATGCTCACAACTTTTGTTTGCTCTCTCTCATGCTCGTCCCACATCGATGCTGTCGAATTAGAGACCGATTCTTTTGAGATCTACAACCCTCTACATCAACCTGATTCGTCCTCTTTATATATATAGGCACATTCCAAATGCTCTTCATCTTTTTCTCACCTCAAAACCTGATTTCAGCCAGATCATAATTGTTTCTGCACCAACCGAGCCATCCAACCACAGTTTCACTGCAACTACAACGCTTCCCACTACCAACGGTACTTCATATCAGCCGATTAGTCGGAACTCAATTTGTCGTATGCTAACTATCCCTGGCTAAACATGTACTAGCCTGCTAACAAATCAGAAACAGTTATGGGTGTGATTATAACCAACCTTTTAGGCATATTACGTTATTTCCCTCGCCCACCAAAATCTCAATGCCCCAACACTCCCAAATTTTTCACTCATCGTTGGGCTACAGCTGTTCAGACAAAATAAACAACACCTTGAGAAATTCACCCATCAAAAACAAAAACTAGGAATATTGGTGGAACTTAAAAGTTACTGATTTATCACTACTAGTCTGTGCAAAGTACAACCTTTCAAAGTATTGGTAAAATAGCTGCTTAGTTATGTGGAAAGGGAGCTAGATCATCCTTCATTTACTTGATAAAGGATTTTCACATCCGAAATATTGAAATATAAAGTACATACATATACATATAAATGTGGGCGCGCGCGTGTATGTATGTGCGTGCATATGTGTGTATGTATATGGTTTATTTTCATTTTGCTTGTACTTACTCTTCTATATTTTTATGCGAGTAAGCTTTCTTAAATAATCTTATCTACTTCGCTATATTTCACGCTATTACACACGCACAGACATACACACACACAAATGTGTGAGTGTGTGTGTGTATGTATGTATATCATATATATATATACATATATGTACATATATAATATATATATATATATATATATATATATATACACATATATATAACACATGAATACATATGCGTGTGTGTGTGTATGTATGTATGTAATCATATATATATATACATATATATATATATATATATATATATATATATAATATATATATATATATATATTATATATATATATATATACATATATATAATATGTTTAACAATTAAGGATAATCTCTTAATAAGGATCTTAACAAGAAATTATCGGGCAGCTAGCGTGAAAACCTCATAAAAGAAAAGAATTCGAAAATAATTTTTTTCTTTTGAACAAATAATTATATCTATATTGTATAGAGGGCATTATTACACATAAATGCCTCACACTAAGAGGGACAAAGTCATTACTACCAAAATTATACTAATCATACCAAATGCAGTTTTTCAAAGCAAGACATTTAAAAAATGAATTTAGTTCTGTATCACCGTGATTTCACATTCAACTTTACGTCTTATGATCCTCAGCAGAACTGATTCTGAACACATCATAAATAAACTACCAACCTTACGTAGCGAAGACGAACAGACAACTGCTCACTCCGGCCAAGCACATGGAATGTTTTAAAATATATCCGGTAAATGGCGGGCTTTTTACGAACTGCATGTCGGGTAATGAAAAGTATTTCGGAATAAGTTTAACAATTAAGGATAATCTCTTAATAAGGGATCTTAACAAGAAATTATCGGGCAGCTAGCGTGAAAACCTCATAAAAGAAAAGAATATATATATATATATATCACATGAATACATATGCGTGTGTGTGTTTTTGTGTGCATATATACACACGTTTGAGTTTACAAATGAAAGAACAGAACAGATTTTGTAGAGTATACTTTTTTTGTTGTTTTTCAAGCTGAAACTACCTCAGAAGTAACTTAACGATAAGTTCCAGAAATTCGACAAAATATTTTCCTCTGGGACCAAGAACGTATATCTCAAATTGTATACATATTAAATTTTATAAAGCTTTAAAATTTTATATAATCTTTTGTTCAATACGTTGATAAATCTTCAGCCACCTTAACTGACACTATATTTTGAAAAACCTATTGTCGACAAAATAATTCTAAAAATTATGAATTTCAACGCTCTTTGGAATCAATTATCACAAAAAAAAATACCAAATTCGTACTGACATATGCGTTTGTATGTTGTAAGCATTGATTTATGTGTGTATGACCGCGCATTAATAAGTGGTGTGTGTAGACACACACACACACACACACAACACACACACACACACATATATATATATATATATATATATATATATATATATATATATATATATATAATATATAAATGCTGTATGTGTATGTGTGTGTGTGAGTGCGTATGTATGTATTTATGTATACGGACAAACAAAAAGAACGACAGATATTGAGAAAGAAAATATAATTAAATGTTGAGGGTGTGTGTATGTGTGTGTGCATGTGTGTGAGTTTCTCGAGCGTCTGTATTGTTTTATTATTTATTAGGAGTAATAACATGCTTTTAAATTTCCATTTATTTATTCTTTCATTACCAGCCGAATATCATTATTATTATTATTATTATTATTATTATTATTATTATTATTATTATTATTATATTATTATCATCATCATCATCATCATCATCATCATTATTGGAAGAGTTTGTCAATTTTGAATCTAACAGAGCTTCTTCCACTAATGGACTCATTAGTTTTTCAGTTCCACCAAAAATCTATTGCAGTTGACATTTTTATACGATTATATTTAATTTACCAATCTTCTGCCTAAGTTTTGTAAAGAGAGAACGTGATAGTATTTTTATTATTTTTTTTATTATTATTATTATTATTATTATTTCTTTTTTTCTTTTTTGGAACAGAACAGCAAGCGTAAGAATTGGAAATAACTTTCAAGAAAGGCTAAAAGATGTTATATATTATAATGAAATACTTCCAGATTAATTTGTGTGATTAAACATTCCTATTGTTCTATTTCTCTCTCTCTCTCTCTCTCTCTCTCTCTCTCTCTCTCTCTCTCTCTCTCTCTCTCTCTCTCTCTCTCTCTCTCTCTCTTTCTCTGAGATAAAACAAGAAAAAGATTTTCTCGTGAAACTTTTGCTTGAAATAATTGAACAAAATTACAACCATGTTAATTTCTTATGAATTATGGAATGTTGAATTTAATTGAGGATAAGTTATAGTATGTTTAAACAGTTTTATTTCACTTTTATATTTCATTCGAGAAAACTAATTGTTATTTAACGAAAATAAGTTTTACGTAAAATATATGCAGTGACCTAGTTTGTGCAACTGCAAAAGTTGTGCATTATACACACATACACACACACAGATATATATGTATATGTATATATATATATATACATATGTATTTCAGCGTTAGTATCCCATCTTCAGGAAATTTACGAAGAAAAGGTGTTGATAGCTATCAACCATATATATATATAAATATGTATACTCTTTTACACTTTTATTTGTTTCAGTCATTTGACTGCGGCTATGCTGGAGCACCGCCTCGAATCAACCCCAGGACTTATTCTATATATATATATGTGTGTGTGTGTGTGTGTGTGTACACACAAAGGATTTCTTTCAGTTTTCGTCTACCAAATCCGCTCACAAAGCTTTGGTTGGGCTGAGGTTATAGTAGGATTATAATGGGAATAAACACAGTCACACACACACACATGTATACGACGGGCTTCTTTCAGTTTCCGTCTATCAAATCCACTCGCAAGGGTTCGGTCGGCCCGAGGTTATACTTGCCCAAGGTTCCACACAGCGGGACTGAACCCAGAGCCATGTGACTAGTAAGTAAGCTACTTACCACACAGCCACTCCTGCCACCTATATATATATATATATATATATATATATATATATATATATAATATATATATATATATATATATATATATATATATATATATATTATATATATATATATATATATATATATATATATATATATTATATATATATTATATATATATAATTAACAAACTAAGGAAAGAAATTCCTTCAAAGGGGTGTGTAAAATATCCAATTCACTGGTAAGTCATTGAATACCACTTAAATAGGGGTATAACGCAAATTACAAAGAATAAATTAAATAGAGAGATTCAATTGACAATCAAATCATTTTTTTATATTATGATATAACATAATATACTATGAATATAAACATAAAAATTATTAAAAAACCCAAAGAGCCAACAATTTGTTTCGACTTATATACATTATTTGATTTATAAACAATTCATTTCCATTTATATAAGTCTCTTCAGAGCTTTGATCTAAAAGACAGACGAAATTCTGTGTGAAAGGATGGCTGGATTGTAAAAGAATTAATGCAAATGCCTACGTTAAGGAGTATGAGCGTTAACTTTTCGGATACATAATAATTACAATTTAAAAAGAAAATTATAACGGACAAAATAATTAAGTAAGTATAATCTACAACTATCGAAATATAGTTCTATATATCTTAAATAATATTAATCCAAATTCGTTGAGGTTGAAGACAATCTTTGACTATTTTAATAACATACAACAACAACAATATATAAGTATATAAATTAAGTATCAGGGTTTTACTTAATGTAGTGACGGTAATAGAACGTGTGGATAAATATAACTGACAGTATAGTATTATATTAGCAATATATAACAACTCTTCTCTTTTATTTAAAGTTATTGATACAAAAATTGTTTTAGAGTATCTAAAAAAAATGTTCTTTATTTGCGTAGTTTATCAGAGGGAGAATTCTGCAAAAATTATGAAGAGAAACTTAGAGCTACAATAACTACAACCTGTATTACCCCATAGATATAGAATTAAGCAATACAAATGGATATCAAAATATTCCTAGTTTTTCAGAAGTAACCAAATTTAAAGTTATTTAAATAAGGATTATTCACAGTAACTAACAAGCAAATATCCCTATATACGTATATTATGGAAGGGAGAACTCAGTAAATACGATAAAGTAAGATAAACAAAAATATAAGGATTGTGTACCGGTCCAAGATAAATATAATCAATATTATGATTATATTTTTTAGATAAAGGACTATAAACTGTATATATCCAAATTTTATTAATTCAGAAGAAGAAATAAAATTAGATTGTTGCCATGAGAATACAAGCTACAAACTATACAACACTATAAGAATTTTTATTGTGGTTATTAAGTACACGCATATGAATGTACTTTCGCACAAATAAAACTATTCATTCTTGTTATTACTATTTTTATCATCACTTAACAAATTAAATTAATGTATTTGTACATGTAATTATTTAGTATAATGAAGATATCTTAATTGTAATTTGTAATTAATATTAAATTACTACTATAATGATGTATTTTAGAGTAAATAGAAGATTTACTCTAAAGATTCAAAATATTCTAAAAAATTAATTTTCCAACTTCTACATTATTATATAAAGATAACAAAACTTAAAGATATACATATAAATACATATGTATATATGTATTTATATATATATATATATATATATATATATATATATATATATATATATATATATATAGACACATATTTTATATATATACATATACGCATATATATATACACATACATACATATACATACACACATGAATATACACATATATACACTCATACACGTATATACACACACATCATATACACATATACATATATTCACATATTCATATATATATATATTATATATATATATATATATATATTATATATATACTCTGCTCATTTGGAGCAGCTTATGCATCGCATAAACAATAGCAAAATACAACAAAGTTTCAATAACCCACCTACTGGATCTATGAAGCATTTATATCTGAATGCCAACCAAGGAGATGTAAACCGCATTGATAATCATCAACTTCGACCAATTTGTAGTAGTAGAAATACTCATGTTACAGCTAGCACGATAACAACGCAGGTAAATGGAGTCAGGGTTGTTTTATATACAAATAAAAACGATAAATGCTCCTGCAGAGATAAATCAAAATGTCCTTTGACGAATCTCTGTATGAGTACAAATGTTGTATTTAAATGTACCGTGCACACAGGGGGAGAGCCCTATGTTTACATTGGACAGAAGGCTGATTCATTTAAGAATCGTTATCGTAATCATGTTGCCAGCTTTAGGTCAATCAATAAGAGACATTCGACATCTTTGGCAGATTTTATATGACGACTGAAGAAGGCGAATACGAAATACTTCATTACTTGGTCCATAGTTAGACATGCAAAACTATACAATGCAATTTCCAAGAGATGCCGTCTGTGCTCCGAGGAATCCCTGTCTATTCTGTGGACTAACGAAAAGATACTTAATAGAATTTCTGAAAGACTATCGAGATGCCTACACGCATATGAATGTACTTTCGCACAATGCAGTGAGACTGAATTTTGAGTAACCGTTAACTTAGTGTAATTTTATTTTATTTTACTTTAAGGTATGGATGACTTAAATTTACTTTAAACCTCCCCGTTCTTCTAAACACCTACTAAATATCTGACTCGCTTTGTAATCATGAGTGCGCCTAACCTCGAGTGTGCGTATGCTCACATTTTTACTAATGCTTGTATGAGTGTGTGTACTCGTGCCATGCAGTATTTCGTCTCTATACGTTCTGAGTTCAAATTCCGCCGAGGTCGACTTTGCCTTTCATCCTTTCGGGGTCAATAAATTAAGTACCAACTGCGTACTGGGGTCGATCTAATCACTGTACCCACACCCCAAAAATTTTGAACTCAGAACGCAAAGACGGACGAAATGCCGCTAAACATTTCACCCGGCAAACTAAAATTCTGCCAGCCCACCGCCATATTCTTTTCTACTCTAGGCAAGCGGCATTTCGTCCGTCTTTGCGTTCTGAGTTCAAAATTTTGCCGAGGTCCATTTTGCCTTTCATCCTTTCAGGGTCGATAAAATAAGTATCAGTTGAGTACTGGCGTTGATTTAATTGACTTACCTCTACACTCGATATTGCTAGCCTTGTGTCAAAATTTGAAATCAATATTTTCTATTGTACACACGTCGCAGTTTTAATTAAGTAAAATAAAATGAACAACATTCACTTGTCTCAAACAAAAATAAACTTCTCGATTTATTTTGACCAGCCACCTGTTTGGTGGCAAGATTGCAAAAGAAACAAAGTTGTGTGCGTGCGTGTGTGTGTGAGCGTACATTTTTCTATAAATGGTCATTGTACCTGACATAGCCATCCTGTGCAAGATACTTGTAATTCTCATCTAAATATAAAGGTTATATTGTCAAGCCGTTTATATTTAATTTCATGTTCATGGCACAAAAACTTCAGGATAGGAATCAGCAAATTCGTTTTCAATGTATGTAGAATATTAGGCAATGAGATCATATTTCTTTCTGATGTGGTTAATACTTGGTCTAACAGCTTCAATCTTTCTGCGTATTAAAAATGAGATTCATAGTCTCCATATCCACTAACACTACGTTCTGAGAGCAGGAGTGACAGCGGCTGTAATGAGAAGACAATCGAGAGTACTGACAAGCTACGCATGTTTGTATGCATTTATGCATGTATACATGTATTTACGAATGCATACAAGCAAGCTTGTATGGATGTGTCTATGTAAGTATAAACTGTAAATTGACGGCTATATATTTTAGGAGTGGCTGTGTGGTAAGTAGCTTCCTTATGAACCACATGGTTCCGGGTTCAGTCCCACTGCGTGGCACCTTGGGCAAGTGTCTTCTACTATAGCCTCGGGCCGACCAAAGCCTTGTGAGTGGAATTGGTAGACGGAAACTGAAAGAAGCTCGTCGTATATATGTATATATATATGTGTGTGTGTGTGTGTGTGTGTGTGTGTGTGTTTGTGTGTCTGTGTTTGTCCCCCCAACATCGCTTGACAACCGATGCTGGTGTGTTTACGTCCCCGTAACTTAGCGGTTCGGCAAAAGAGACCGATAGAATAAGTACTAGGCTTACAAAGAATGAGTCCTGCGGTCGATTTGTTCGACTAATGGCGGTGCTCCAGCATGGCTACAGTCAAATGACTGAAACAAGTAAAAGAGTAAAAGAGTTATATAATATACTTTTGAAAATACTAATCTAAGACCGACAAGAACAATCCCATGACGGTTACGTTATCAAGTATATATCACTGGCCATGAAGAGTGACATGCTGCTGTTTTATAACAATTTTTTTTCCTTTCCCACTTTAGATATAAACGCTTAACTGGTTTGATCAACTTTTAATTTCCACGGTGAACACGTCTACTTAGACGGAAATTTATCAACGGCATATATACACTCAAGGAGTTCGGCATGTAATAAGATGTACATATGCAATAACATTCATTCTTGCACCCATATGCATGTACACATTTATACGCATACACATACATGCATATGTATGTATACATACATACATACTAACGTGCATACACGCATTATATATACAAGCTTACATACAAGGCTATCTTGCTGATGTTTAAATTGCAATGAAAGAGTTTTGTTACCATTGGTGAAAATGCTGGAAAGCATACATACATACATACATACATACATACATACATACATACATACACACGTGTATAAGTGCATAAACAAGTATAAAGCATTGAGCATCATTGGTGATATCCATGAAAGTATAACATTAAAACTTCCGGATACGCAAGCATCAGGAAGAAACTTGATTGTCAGCTACAAAAAAAAAACTGTCCTTCTATCAGGGTTATCTGATCGACGTTTACTTGCAAGCATTCAGAAGTGGGTATTAACATATCAAGCTAGATGTATCTTGGCAAAAATGAGTCTGATTACTAAAGCAAATTCACTCGCATGACGAATAACTACCAATCGACAAAACACCAGGCTCAGTAAAATAAAAACGAGCATGTAAGTCGATTAAATCGGCTGCATAGCATCTCTAGAATTTGTGGCACCAAACCAAAGAGAAAAATTTTTGAATTTAAAACTTAATTTTTTTTTCCTTTTCTCTTTTTTTTATTTCATATTTCATCAATAATCTTTCTTTTCATCTTGCGTTTGAAATTTAGACAAATTCTCTTCAAAGAATGCAAGATTTCAAAGAATCTGAGAGCAAAGATCTTATCTTTCAACTAAATTAGTTGTTTTCGTTTGTTAAATTTTCTACAGCAAAATTTCAACAATGGAATCATATAAAATCGATTGAATTTGTTTTACACCCCAGCATCATTCTGCAAGGAGAGCATTTACACACACACGCACATACCAACACACATACTCACGCACATATACACACACAGATGCACACACACACACATGCATATACATATATATATATATATACACACACACACATATATATATATTATATATATATATATATATATATATATATATATTATATAATATATATATATATAATATACACATTTATATATTTGTTTTGCAAGATTCTTGCAAAAAAAATCGTGTGTTGAAACAGATGTTGTATTTAGGAATGGTCATTTATTGGCTAAACTGGCAAAATGACCATTCCTAAATATATATGCATATATATATATATATATATATATATATATATATATATATATATTTGTACTATTGAATTCTGGGAGGGGCATTATGCCGGAAATAATAAACACACGCGCTGGTTTCGTCCTTTATTGTTAAATTAGTTTATGGGTTAGTTACTCCGTTAACCAATTTATCGATCAGCCGTTTTTGACTAGTTTTTCAGACTCATATGTTAAACACTTTCCTCAAACATTTAATCGTTCAAATGCTCAGTATTGATAGTGTTGTCATTTCTATTTTTCTCAAATAATTATTTCATCGCATTGTTGCAATCCCTTCGATGACTCGTCTCTCTATTTCCATTTCCTTTGAACTTATGTTCCAGCGTTGGGATTCGTTCGAGATATGTGAGTGTGTGTATGTCTGCATGTGTGTGTGTTTATACATAAGTGCATGCATCCGTATGTGTGTATGTGTGTGTGAGTGTTTTTTTTTTTTTAATACTGTATCATTTTTCATATACATAAGATAGCGGTTTGGGTTTTCTCTTTGTTTTCTTCGCAAATGCTCACGTTCATCTATATAACGTGTGTGTATATATATATGCCCTCGTCCTATCTATCTTTCTTTCGGTCTATCTTGGACCCCTCCCTTCTCTCCCTGTTCCTTTCTTTATCTCATTTTCATGCCACCTGCTTCTGCCGGTATCCAACATTCCTTTCTGTCAGCCTGTGACAACACACACCAACATCTCTCTCTGTTCAGATTGTTCATCCCACGAAAAGTTTTCTTTTTTTTTCTTTTGTCTGTCTACTCTAGTATTTTCCATGTTTGTCCATGTGTGTGTATATGTGTGTGTGTGTGTGTGTGTGTGTATGTATATATAGTGAAGGCGCATGGCTCAGTGGTTAGAGCGTCGAGCTTACGACCGTGAGGTTGTGCGTTCGAATCCCGGACCGGGCTGCGTGTTGTGTTCTTGAGCAAGACACTTTATTTCACGTTGCTCCAGTTCACTCAGCTGTAGAAATGAGTTGCGACGTCACTGGTGCCAAGTTGTATCGGCTTTGCCTTTCCCTTGGATGACATCGGTGGCGTGGAGAGGGGAGGCTGGTATGCATGGGCGACTGCTGGCCTTCCACAAACAACCTGCCCGGACTTGTACCTCAGAGGGTAACTTTACAGATGCAATCTCATGGTCATTCGTGACCGAAGAGGGTCTCCACAATGTATATATGCATGTATGTATGTATGTATGTATGTTCTGTTTTTCATCCCGCAGGGTGTCCAATAAACACCCTCCTCACCAAGCAAGCTTGGTGGTGTTGCTGGGTTAGTCGCCGGCGGCCCGACTACTGAACAGGTTGTACTGGGTTACATGTTACCAGTAGCACTCAAAAGTGACCTGACAGAAACTACAGATATGGTGTTTACATCCATTAACGAATCTCTGGCAGCATATTTAATATCAGGTGCTTTGCTGCAAAAACAAAGGTATTTACCTCTATCATAAGAGACCTTTTGTATGCAGATGATTGTGATCTAGTAGCGCACACAGAGATTGATATGCAACACATTTTGAATGCAGTCTCCGATGCTTGCACTGCCTTAGGTTGACAGTCAGTCTCAAGAAAACTGTTGTCATGAACCAACCTGCCCCTGGTAAGCAGTATAGTTTACCAAATAGTGTACCTTAGCAAGGAAAGGAAGGCTTGTGTTTTTTCTGCGTAGTAACCATACTGAAAGAAACAGCATGAAAGACGCGTGTAAGAGGTATAGTGGCGGGTACATTCGTCTCCGGCCAAGGGTTGGTTAACTTCTTTAGTTACCACCGCGATAGCAAGATCAGGCTGGAGAAGAGATACCTGTCACAGGATATGTTTGTGAAAAGATGGAAGCAAGTAGTGAACAAGCTGCGAGTGACTGGAACCAGGCAAGTGGGGCCAGAAGGAAAAGTAAAGGTTCGAACCTGGCGGTTGGATGCCTTTCCTTCAGTCACACACTGCAAAATTTGCAATGATCATTAAGTTTATATTGAAATTTTTAAAAGGAAAAAAAGATATAGTTTTTAACAGCATGACATTTATATTTTATCATTCGAAACTCTTTCATTCGTAATAAGCAACTTCTTCACCCTCTATGTCTGTTTGTCCTTGTTTGTCCATCTATGTACGGCTTCCATAGCCAACTTATGAAATAAAGAAGCTTGCTTCCCAACCACATGGTTCCGGATTCAGTCCCACAGCGTGGCACCTTGGGTAAGTGTCTTCTACTATAGCCTCGGTGTCGACCGAAGCCTTATGAATGGATTTAGTAGACGGAAACTGAAAGAAACCCGTATATTTCTGCGTATGTCTTTGTGTCTGCGATTACCTCCTTCCCCCTCCCCACCATCTCTTGATAACCAATATTGGTGTGTTTACGTCCCCGTAAACTAGCGGTTCGACAAAAGTTAACGATAGAGTAAGTATCAGGCTTACGAAGAATAAGTCCTGGGATCGATTAATTCGACTAAAATTCTTTAAGCGCTCCAGCATGGCCACAGTCCAATGACTGAAAGAAGTAAGAGAAAAGATAAAACATAAGATATATAGCACACACACAAATACACACACATACACACACAAACTCTTCAAGAAACTCAAAGAAGCATAAATAATTAATAGATGAGATCACATGAAATTACAAAATAAACACGAAAACAAGTCATGAAACTTTTTAATTTTCATCGAAACAAAAATCGAACACCCTCATAGACACACGTAAATAAACATGACGGTATTGACAAATCTAACCACGAACAAAAGTCACTCAACCATAAAAACCTAATATCAGCACCCATGAAATAAAATACAAAAGAAAAAACAAATTTCTTCTTATAAACTATTTCTAATGAATGAAGTAGATTTCACAGCACATACACATACACACACACATCGATTATAAACAATAAATAGCTTTGATAAGATTATCAGATGAATTCACTAACGTATAATTATGTAAGCAAATATTTTCATAAACTCAGAAATAATTTTTAAAATAATAAAAAATGATTAAAAAATAATAGAACGAATATAAATACTTAAGCACTCAGTAACCGAAAAATTCAGTGAAGTTAAATCTTAAGTGCCAACCGCTAATCAATAGACACGAAAATAATAGAAAACCAAGACGCAAAAAACAAATCAATCAACATACACACACAAAAGACCGCATATAAATGGGCAGCCAGCTGTAACGGTTCTCGCCTGGCGATTGCAGGAGTTTGATAACTAAGCCGCGAGATTAAAGTTTTAATAAACCATATTCTCTACAAGCGTATTCAATGCTCTCTTCCTCATTCGTTCGATATACCTTGACATTTGCATGTGTGTGTGTGTGTGTGTGTGTGTGTGTGTGTGTGTGTGTTTGTGTGTGTAAGTAGACACCGATTAAATCCTAATGCGATGTTATTGCCTATCAGCGTTTAGTGTATACACTACTATTCCTATATACCTCAGACAAGATGATTCGATTATGTATACTAAGAAGCTGCAACAACGGCGAAATACATACCTGACGGTCTCGCTAACACTTCTGGAGTGATTTCGCTTCACCTACTCTGAAGTATATTGTGTTTTTTAATACAATACGTCTATAAAAGGATTTTCCTGGACGAATATCGCAGCTTCTAGAGTTTCAACTTCACACATACATTAAGTAGTTATATTGATAACAGTTGTTTGTTTCTTCATTCTTTCTTTCTACTGTATGTATATATTCATACGCACATACATACATAGATACATAAATACATGCAAGCTCAAGTATACGTGCTCGCATACATACACATACCTAAATATACGCTTGAATAAATATGCGCGTGTATGTGCGTGTGTGTCTATGCACAAACATACTGCCATTGACATAATTTTAAAATTATATACTTCTTTATCTTTCCTTTGAGAGCATTTTGTTAGCGACAAGGAACCATCTAAACATTTCATCCGTGTTGTTTAAAATGATTAGATTGTTTCCAATAAAGTTGACCACTGGTGTTTGAACTCAAAACGTACACAATAGGAACAAATATTGCAGAGTATTTTGTCCTGCATTCTAACGATTATACTAATACACCACTTTCCTGCTAAATGATTTCAAGCATAGATACTTAAGTTTTATTTATTAAAATACTTAACTTAGCATAGATACTTAACACAGATACTTAACATAGATACTTAACATAGTTACTTAACTTTCACTTATTAAGCAAAGTAAAGATGAAAGGCAAACTCGGCACCGGTGGTATTTACAATAATACCAATAATAATCTATACTACAATGGAGAAAGCTACGTATTAATTAGGTATGTAACAATTACGAAAAGTACTAAAAGAAAGCAATTATTAAAGGGTTGACAGTCTGGAAATATTTTCATAAATTCATGTTCTAAGAAATTTCCTATAATTTCGATTTCTCAAGTTTATTAAATTTTTTAACTCCAATTTCTCGCAAACTTAAATATTCACTGCGTCCAATTCATCACAAATTTAAATATTCATTGCATTCACTGCGGAGTATTCAATTTTCATTTCCAAAGCCTCTCACTTTCTCTTTTAAGTTTTAATTCGCTATTAATGTATACGTAATATAAAAATATTATTTATTGAATGAAAATTTTATAAATTACCTGTATAATTTTTGAACGCGGGATAGCTGTGAGAAGAGCCTAAAAGGCTGGGTAATTACAATTAAAAGACGATGAGAAAAAAACAAAATGTTACCGACAAGTACTCGAAACTCGCACCTTATTCCCAGTTTCCAAACACAACTTCAACAGTAGCACACACACACACTAATACACACTCGTGCACACGTAGATACACATACACACAAACGAAAGGCAATGAATGTGTGTGTATGCGTGTGTGTATGTCATGTGTGTGCGTCTGTGTGTGTGTGTTTATTGTTCACTGACAAAACTTCGTGCTGCATCCCTTTTGTGAAGTTTTATCAATGAACAGGTCGCGGTTTCAAAGCAACGAACATGTTTTGACACAAATAAAGTTTTAATGTTGAAGTGAATCTAACGGTATTTGTGTGTTCTTGAATGGTTTACAAACACCTTCCATGCTGCAATTGTTTTTGTTTCAGCACATGATCTCAGATCAAGTCACTTGCTATGCAAGTACATTACCGTATTATTATTTTTTAAATCACTGTGAATAAATTCCAGCAATGACCTTCTCAGGCTCTCCAGTATTTTAATTTCTAAAGAGAAACAATCGGGGCAGGGAGTGGGGTTGCAAAAAATTCATAATTTCTCACATTTTCTTTTTTATAGCATATAAATGTATTTATGGAGGGAAAATATTGAAAAACATTAATACATGCGAGAGTGGTAAAGAAACGAGGAGGGTTGTCTTTGGATGTGCTAGAAACAACAGCCAAATCGCCCTTAAATCACTTCTCCCATTTAACCTTTTTTTTATTTTTTTTTACCGAAAATGCTCTTCCCATGGTTTTGAAGTGCAAAAAAATTGGCCAAAATAGGTCCAAAGTGGGATGATGAGGGAGGGGTGTAAAAAAAGGGAGTTTTCAAAACTTTTTCATACAGAGATGCCCCCACTACCCCATCATTTCGAAGGTTGTGGTTTTTTAAAAAAATGGGGAAAATCTCCGAAAAATTTTCCCCACAAATTTCTTTATAAATCGTAATCTATACCGTTTGAAAGGAATTTGTATAAATTTCCATTAAAAATACCCATCTTTCTGAAAGTTATGAGGGAAAAAGTCAGATCGAGGGAATTTTCTGAAACTCCTCTCTCCACCCCTTCGCAAAAATTCTTTCCCATAAATGCCTACATATTCTGAGGTCACAACATCTAAGCGGTATTTTTAGAAAATTTAGTTAAAAAGTATCCATTTTTCTGTATGTTATGAGGCAACAAAGTCGGGAGCGTATACATGTGTAGTAATGCCCTTTTATTTATACGATTTTTTTATTTCTTGTTTATTTCATTCATTGTTTGCAATGTTTTCTCTCTCTCTCTCTCTCTCTCTCTCTCTCTCTCTCTCTCTCTCTCTCTCTCTCTCTCTCTCTCTCTCTCTCTCTTGCACACACACTGCAAAGCTTACAAATGGGGTGCTGAATTGAAATCCCTATGTTGCTCTGAGGAGAAGATAAAACTTGACAAACTACTTCCCCCTCGTTGTTGAACTACCGTGATGTTTGTTTAAAAAAGAGAGATTATGACTGAAAAAATAATGAAAGCAATATTTCCTATGCAAGTGAGCACTATTACATAAAGAAATAATTAGACGTAAAATATAGAAATTATTAGAAATGGGAATCAAATATGAGAATATTATAAAGGGGCTAGCAGAAAACCACCTGGGAGCGGTCTTTCTGCTAGCAGTTATAATAATCTTTTCTAACATAAGCACAAATTCATAAGCTTGGGAAGGCATGATAAATTAATAAACTAACTTCAGTATACTGCTAGTACATATTTTAGCGAAATATTGCTGTCACTTATTATTTTAGTGATAATAGTAATCTTGGTTTCAAATTTTAGCACAAGGCCAGCAATTTTGAGAGAGGGGCTAAGTCATTACATCGACCCCAGCTCTTAACTAGTACTCATTTTCTCGACTCTGAAAAGATGAAAGGCAAAGTCGACCTCGGCGAAATTTGAACTCAGGACATAAAGACGAGGTCGACTTTGCCTTTCATCTTTTCAGAGTCGAGAAAATGAGTACTAGTTAAGAGTTGGGGTCGATGTAATCGACTTAGCCCCTCTCTCAAAATTGCTGGCCTTGTGCTAAAATTTGAAACCAAGATTACTATTATCACTAAAATAATAAGTGACAGCAATATTTCGCTAAAATATGTACTAGCAGTATACTGAAGTTAGTTTATTAATTATGTCACTAAACATATGTCCAGTGTGCTAACGATTCTGCCAGCTCACCACCCTAGCGATAATAGTAACATTAATGTCAATGACTATATATGTGCTTTTGCACGAATATATGTATGTGTGTATGTGGAGTTGTGTATGTGTGCGTATGTATATATGTATATATAATGTAACCACATGTGAATCGTTGGCGATTTTCTTCCTCCGTCTTCCCTTCTAATGAAATTTCCTGTTTTCGAAGAAGAGCGTCTTCTCGAAACGTTAAACCATCTTTCTTTCCTTTCCTGAGCGTCTGCTAGTACATTATATGTAGCACGTACTCGCGTTGTTGTTTTTTGTGTTTGTTCTTTTGGGGATTTACTATACATATGTATGTGTGTGTGTGTGCGTGTGTGTATGCATGTATGTATGTATGTATGTATGTATGTATGTATGTATATGTATATGTATACGTATATGTATGTATGTATATATGTGTGTATATATATATATATATATATATATATATATATAGGGGGGGAGTTCACAAAAAAAAACAAAAGACGAAGACAGGTGGTGTAGAAAACAAACAGATGTATTAGTATAACGCTCAGGAATTGAAAAAGTCGTTTGCGTTTCGAGCCTACGCTCTTCTACAGAAAGGGACGCAGAAAAAATACAAGGAGAGAAACAAGGAGAGAAAAAAATGTGTGTAGTGGCTACCGATCTATCATGGCGACTCATATATATATATGTGTGTGTGTGTGCCTGTGTGTGTCTGTGTGTGTCTGTGTTTGTGTGTGTGTGTGTGTGTGTGTGTGTGTGTGTGTGTGTGTGTGTGTGTGTGTGTGTGTGTGTGTGTGTGTGTGCATTTATAGAAAAGGCATGCACTGGTCATGTTAACAACTTCATAAAGCGAAAGGATTTAAACATGAAGCTGCCGGGCCAGTGGAAACGTAAATAAGAAGAGACAATCAAGAAACCCAGTCTTACAATATAAAGTAGGCGTATGTAATGACATTCTTTACTATTATGTTGCTTTTCCGGTCAACAAATTCTAACTTTGGCCGGACTAAATTGTATCATTAATAAATAGCTGTTCTCGATTTGATCATTCCTCTGATAAATACCACAGGATCCAAATGAAAGACGCATGGCCTTTTATTCGCTCTGAAAGACGCATGGCCTTTTATTCGCTCTGAACGTGCCTCACATCTTAATTGACGGTTTTGTGGTTTCGGCAAATATTCAAACTCAATTCAGATTATAAGCGTCAAATTCAGATTAGGTTATTCCGTTAGATTAGTGAAGGGGTGATTTTCGAAACTGAAGAGGTATGTGATGTGGAAAATGATGCAAAATGGCTGGCATTTACCTGTTGATACAGTTCGTTTTCAACTCATAAACTGTTATTGTGTCATTGGAACTAAAAGAATGCTTGGTTACTCTTTAAGATATTTTCTCTCTCAAGAAAAAAACTTCGCTTTTGAAAGTTAAACAGTAAGTATTCTTCAGAAATATGTAACAGATACATACACATACACATACCTTTGTGTATGTATCTTTGTGTTTGTGTATATATATATATCCAACTCATTAGTGATTAAGGTAACAAAACAGAATCGGAGGAATACGTTATGGGTTGTCATCTACAATTAATCCCGAGGTAAAATAGTTGTAAGAAAAATATATATAAATAAATGTAGCTCAAATGTTTAGACCTTTTGACATACATGAGTCAAACTAATAATGGACGAAGAGGGGAAATAGCAATGTGGTTTCCGAATTATAGAGACTGGTGATCGAAGGTAAAGAGTGTGTGTGTATTTCTGTATGCCTAAAGATGAGATGAGATGGGATAAATTAAACAAATTTAAAAACATATTGCTTCCGTAAGGAAA
Organism: Octopus sinensis; assembly: GCF_006345805.1. Taxonomy (NCBI): domain Eukaryota; kingdom Metazoa; phylum Mollusca; class Cephalopoda; order Octopoda; family Octopodidae; genus Octopus; species Octopus sinensis. Next base: position 70,896,093 of record NC_042999.1, on the reverse strand, counting down.
GATTTGCTTAATTTGAAATTAAGTCTTCACTCCCGAAGTATCCTGGCGAATCAGAAATAAGGGTGTTGACGTATTCTGAAGATAAAAAGGTAGTAGCGAGGAATAAGCAGTTGAATTGAAATAGTGATACATAGGTTTTACTTAGTTCGGTGCATACAGATGTACAAACACCCACGCTACTCATACATACTGCAGCACCCACACATAAGAAGACAATGACTAACAAACACATGACACAACGACTCTGCCGCTACTAATAATTTTTTTGCTAGCCTGAGGTTTCTGCTCACCATCTATCTCCACTCCTCTCTGTTCAGAAACCACTTCCCCGCTTCCTTCTTCAATGATGACTATGATTTACTATGATTTCTGTATAACAACACATAGATTTTGCTTCCATTGTTCCTTTATTTGTCATATCTTGAGAGAGAGCTTGCGCCCGAAGCATCGAAAATTTTACTTTTCTACTAAACAATTACATTTACATTACATTTATATTTTTAGTTATTTTTATTAAAACCATATTTCATTTTAATGGTATACAAGGAAATATATAAACTATATGCTGAAGCTGGTTAAATCACCATTACAAACTGACAAACTGGTGTGTGCGCGCGCGCGCGTATGTGTGTATGTTTGTACAAAAGCAAGAAAATGATCGATATCATCTTGCATAAGAAGTACGTAGAATCTGAGACATTTTTATTTATACACAAAACAAACAGTGATTATATTCCCGAACTACAGTTTAGTGAAACTGGCCTTTTGAACGAAACTCTGGTTCGAATCATAATCCTTGTGTATCTTACATTTGAATAAACATATACCAAATTGTGAACACTTCTAACACCAAGTGTGTACTGAGTAATGTCTGTTGTTGTAAAACAAAGTAAAAACTTTGTGTGTATGTGTATGCGCGTACAGTGTGCACGTGTACGTGTGCTTATGTGTTTGTGTGTGTGTGTGTGTGTGTGTGTGTGTGTGTGTGTGTGTGTGTGGTGTGTGTGTGCATGCGTGTGTGTGCGTGCGGTTGGTCAGATGGATTCTAAGAAATTTCAGAACTCGAAGGCAAGAAACCATGATGGCCCTGCGGAGGACAGTTGTCCTCGGGTGTCTAGATTATTGCTCCCAACTAAAATTAATGGCAGAGCTTGAAGTAATCAAATGCTGCAACACGAAGATGACTGCCTCAATGCAACATATCGACTACTGGGAAAGACTGAAAAAGTTAATTCTCTACTTGTTACGTCGAAGATGGGTAAAATATACAGTAATATATATCTGGGAGATCCTGGAAGGACTGAAAGCTATATAATCCAAAACAGGGCCCCATCGCATAGTACCAAAAATACCATCGCGATCCAGATTTAAGATGAGATACAGCAATAGTATAAGGTCCCACGATTTTCGATATCCAACTGAAAGAGTGAAGGGACTTACATGGTATAAATGTACTTCAAAATTCAACTGGGCCTTCTGCTCTCTAGAGTCCTAGATGAGCCCAATTCGTGACAAGAAGCACAACTTCGAACTCTTTCATTCACCAAATGCCAACTAAAGAAGGAGAATCAGTAAAACTCTAACAACCCCAAGGGTTGTACCCCAGCATGCCCACGGCTTACAGGCTGAAGCAAGTAAAATAAAAATGAAACACACACACACACACATATACACATATATATATATATCCTATCTTTCAGGTTCAATGCATACCGTGATACCTTTTTGAAAACCAATGAGAACTATGAGAAAATATGAGGAAAAAAACACGAGAAGCGAAACGCGAATAAGGTTGATGCAAAAAAGTGGAATGAGAAGAAGGAAAAGTATAAAATGCAAGATCTCCGTGCCCCTTGTCTATAATCATTTACTTTTTTTGAATAACTGTTTGTATAAAATACAATATTTTTTCCCTTTGCTTCTTAATACCATAAATAGAAGAGCAATCAATGCATTAGACATCATACTGCTTACGTACCGATACACCACATTCCACTTATTTTTCTTTCTTTTTTTCTTGATGTTTTTAGCAGGTATAGTTTATCTTGATTTGTTATGGTTTGATGTAAGGATAACTTTAAGCTATATATATATATATATAAAAGGAATGGACTGGCAGCCACGGGATTTTCAAGTAAGTTATCCAGATTAAAGGAGGTGCTGGATCATAGATTATCGGAAAATCAATGATTTTTATATATACGTGTGTGTGTATGTGTGTGTGTGTGTGTGTGTGTGTGTATGCGTGCGTTTGTGTGTGCGTGCATATGCATATATAGTCAATCAAAAAAAGAACAAGCAAGAAAAACAACAACGCGGTGACGTGGTACAAGTACTGTGTTATTGGATGTTCAGCAAAGGAAAAAAGAATACATACATATATATACATACATGCATATATACATACATTCACACATGCATACATACTTACATATATGCATGCATACATATTCTTTCTCTAATTCTTTTTTCTCCTCTTCACCGTTTTCTATCTGTCTCTCTCTCTCCCTCTTCCTCCTTTACTCTCTCTCTCTCTCTCTCTCGTTGTTCACTCGTGACCATCGTCCATCTTTCCCTTCCCCACGTGATCATCTTTCTTTTCCTTCAGCCTGTTGTGTAATCCAAACGCATTCCTTTCTGTCTCCTCTCCTATCTTTTCTCTTATCAAAGAATCTTCTTCCAGCGTTCGCTACCGTGCCTCGTCTGAACCGAACGGCCCTCCCTGTTTGTATTCGTTTCGTTTCGTTTGTTATTTGTCCTATTTTTGTTACCAGCATTGATCCTCCGCAAATCCCAAATTTTATTTTGGTTCGCGGGAGTAACTGCCTTCAAAGTTTTATCTTGTCGTTCATTGCTCGAAATAAGGAGCAGAAGGACAGCCAACAACTGATGAAGGGTCGATTTTTGTGTTACTTGTCTTGTTTTCCATTGTTTCTCTTGTTCTTTGCGTACCCAGCGCTATTTTCGTATTTCATGTTGTTTACGTTTTGTGACGTCCTGTACCCATATATGTACATATGTGTGTGTGTATGCATATATATATATATATATATATATATATATATTATAATTATGACAAGAGATTGGCTATACACCTCACCACGCACTGTAAAAACAGACGCCAGAAGACACTATTACCACCTTAAAATCTCCGAAAAGAACACACTAAGTTGTAGGCGAGTAAAAGAAAGATAATGAATCAGACGGTTAACCAAAAGTTTGATTCATTATCTTTCTTTTTCTCGCCTACAACTTAGTGTGTTATTTTCGGAGATTTTAAGGCGGTAATAGTGTCTTCTGGTGTCTATTTTTACAGTGTGTGGTGAGACGTATAACCAATCCATTGTTATAATTATGTATATAATTATAAAATAGTTTGTAAAATTTACCTATGAGGTTTATATTTCCGCGCTGACTACCTGGTAAAAATCATTAATGATATTTACCCTTTATTATAGTATATATATTTATTATAGTATATATATATATATATATATATATTATATAAAATCCATTCTGTCTGTCTGTGTGTGTGTTTTCTCGGATCTCTAGCATCGTCCATCCGATTGCGCTCAAATTTGATATGTAGATACCGACGGTATCAGGGCGTGTATAAGTCTTGAAAAAATTACAAAAATCGATTCCAGGTGAGAATGCGATCGATAAAGCCTTTTTTATCCTACTGTTCTTCCGTCAACTTGTATGTAACTGCACCTTCCAATTTTTGTTGTTTTTATACTGCTTAAAGGCACGTTTCTTTCCTGCCAAGCTTACTGTTTAAACCATGTTTGTGTTCCCCCAGTCAACAGCCTTATCATTACTGGTACTTTAAGCTCTTCGGTTGCATATTTGTGAGAATAAAATCGTTTTTCTTTGGAATAGAAAAAAAGTTTATCTTTATTTCTTCTTTTGCTGGTGTCTCAAATTTAGGTTAAATCAGTGTTTCTCAAAGGGGAGACTTATGGGACGGTCGGACAAGTTGTTTTGAGAAAATGTGGTTTAAATGTTTGACAACTCAGCACCGTCCATTGGACGAGGGGCCTTGTGTTCGTATATATATATATATATATATATATATATATGTATGTATGTATGTATGTATGTATGTATGTATGTATGTATGTATGTATGTATATAATGGCTGAAATTGCGTTTGACCCTCTTGCCAATAACTGATGATGAATCGGTAACCCTCTGTATTTTCTGTTTGCCGGTGTATTTAGCATATGTTCGTTTATTTATTTACTCCACGTCTTTTGGAATTATATATATAGATATGTCATATTTTCCGTTTGTTGTCTTTTTATTTAACACTGAATATATAGATAGATAGATAGATAGATAGATAGATAGATAGATAGATAGATAGATAGATAGATAGATAGATAGATAGATGGATAGATGGATAGATAGATAGATAGATAGATAGATAGATAGATAGATAGATAGATAGATAGATAGATAGATAGATAGATAGATAGATAGATAGATAGATAGATAGATAGATGTAATGTTGATGATAACTCCGTCGTTGCTCTGGGTTTCTAATAGGCATGCGTTCGTCCTGATGACAATAAGCATGACATAAACATGCACGTGCGAAACTCAGAATAGCGACGAAGTGAATTATTAGCTCTGAATGAGTAAAAAAAACACTGGTGCCACAGTTACATGAATTGGGTACTTTTCCCCAAGCTGTGTACTGAAATGCGTATTTAAATACATTCATGAATTTTACCCGTCTTAGATTATTTGTCAGTATTAATAGTTTCTCTTTAGATGCTTGAAATTCTAAAATATTTTCTTGTAGTTTGGTCCCATAATTTTGCTTGTATTCTTTTTTGTACGTATATGTTCAGCCGTTTGTATTTTCTGAATATGGCGCTGCAGTTTCCCTTAGCAACATAACCAGCTGATACCAATTTCGCAAAGAAACTGAAAAAGTAAAATAAATCAAATATGTACTCGTGTTTCGGTCTAATTTGAATTCGTCAGCGAAGTATAGTCAGCACAAACACGTTTGATCCGTAGATAAATGTTTTTACGAACAGAAAAAAGATTACAAAAATTTGAAGCCTACCAGTAATTTGAAAACTGTTAAAAACAGTTAAGCTAAGGGAAATTACAGAAATAAATCGATGGCATGGATTAAGATAAATCATGGAGGTGTTGAAATACTGAAATACATGCACAAAAAATTGCTTAATGAATTGAAATGAAATTATTTGGAGAAAGAGAAACAAAATCCGAAAGGCATTCGTTTGTGAATTACTAGGAAAAGGGGGAGATAATTTAAAGAAATAAATTGATTTTTAAAATTTACTTCGCATGCTTAAGGAAAAAATCTTGTCTTTATTGGGAAATTACAAGTATTAATATCATCTTTTAATTAAATAAATCTCTATTCTATTATAATCAATATTTTATGGCATTCCAAATTTCAGTGAGTAACAGGATTTCTCTAAATATAATTTAATATCATGTCTGTGGAATATGAACAGCTAGAAGATACGTGAATTTAAGGAACTTCTATTTTAAATTGTCGGATGAAGGAGCATAGCGTTAATTTATCATTTCAATTATAAATACAACATAAAATTTTCTTTTATATAATAAAATCGCATATTGATTTTGATTTCTCTTAAAAGGGCTAGCAATAGTAGAATGAACACGGTTTTGTTAGATTTTAATTTTGAAGCATTCTTCTTTTAATTTTGTTTGGTTTATTATCAATACATTTTTTTCAGTTACAACGAAAGATTTAAAAAATATGGCATACTTCATAATTTTTCATTCTGCGAAATTGTATGAATGAAATAAAATCCAAGCATTCAAAATGAAAACGCTGAAGGGGGCGGTAGATTTTAACAATGTAAATTAGCTCCGCCTTGGTTTTAATACACTATGGAAGCTTTTATATTGCTATTGATGAAAAGGGTGATAGCAATCCTGTATTCGATAAAAATTTGAGATGTTTTAAACTTTAACAACTCTGCTTTGAGATAGCGGCTGAAATTTAAGATTAGAATGGAAATGATTTTGATCAACAATTTCCCAAATAAATAAGCACTATTCGTATATTGGTGTCCTTAGACTTCTTTCGATCAATCTCCAAAACAATTTCATGGGAGAAATTACGATAGCTACTAAGACAGTAGAGCCCAATTTACAATCAATTTTAAACTGAAAACTGAATTTTATGGTGGCATATATTGTGAAAAGATGGAAAGTTTCATCACGGAAAATGGAAAACTTAATGAGGTCACTTAGAGCCACACATATTTAAAATTTCGACTTTTACGTTAATGCTGACTATATTTATTAAATCTATTTATAGATTGCTTTAGCAACTTTCCAGATATTAACTGCAAACATTTATTATTGATACTCCCAATTTCTTTATTCTTTCTACGATTGCTGCCGCGGACGTAATTTTGATGTTTCACTACATACATACATGCATACATACATACATACATACATATATATAAATATACATACAAACATCAGTGTGTGTGTGTGTGTGTGTGTGTGTGTGTATGTGTGTGTGTGTGTGTGTCTGTGTGTGTGTGTCTGTGTGTGTGTGTGTCTGTGTGTGTGTCTGTGTCTGTGTCTCTGTGTGTGTGTCTGTGTGTGTGTGTCTGTGTGTGTGTGTGTGTGTGTGTGTGTGTGTGTGTGTGTGTGTGTGTGTGTGTGTGTGGTGTGTGTGTGTGTGTGTGTGTGTGTGTGTGTGTGTGTATGAGTGTGTATACGGTTACATACCGCTTGCACGGCGGAACATTTATTTCATCAGCTGTCAACATTTTCAGGATTGCAGTATGTTTCCTTCCAATGATTCTACCGAAAAATATTCAAATTTTTTTATCCACATTCTTGACTGTGGCACGGTTTTCCCCTCTGTTACCCATGCAGCCATCATACTGAACCAACTTTAATCACTCCAACAATAGGGCAAACATTTTGTTTCACTACTCACTGATGATGATTTGTTTTGGCTCGCAGGTTTGATCTTCCTCGTGCATACCTCTACCATATCCACGATGAATTACTTTCTACTTCCCACTCCTGCTCAAAAATCACTGCTGCACTATTCTTCCAAGGCATCCAAATAGGATATTGTAGACCTAGCCTCAAATCCTCAACATCTCATTTGTATTGAAAGTAACATACACTGTTATCCTCGTGCCTCACACAATTCCTTGGCAGATTTCATACTTTAGATTCTTCCTTTAATTATCCTACTCAAATTATCTTCTCAAAACATTATCAACTTAACATTCAGAATCTCGTTTTGTCAAATCAGACCACACCACAAAGTCAGAGCGAAGCTTTGTAATTGCAATATATCTCCGAAATATAAGAGCTTCTCTCAAATCTGCCTGCTGTTTAGTGCATCGGTAAGGATGCTCAAGGCTTGGTTATGTTGCTAGGTATACTCTACAAGAGATGGCTTGCAAGTCGACAAACTTCAGATATCTCTTAAGCATAACGATTAAATTTTTAAAACTCAATTCACTCCTTTAAATTATCTCCCTTTTCGTAGTAATTCAGCAACGATTGCTGTTAGCTTTTGTTTTCTTTCTCCAAATAACAGTGAATTTTAAGCATCTTCTGAATAACTACTTCAGTATTTCAACACCTTCATGATTTTTCGTAATCCATGCCAATGGTTTATTTGAGTAATTCCCTTTAGCTCAACTATTGTAATAGTTTTCAAATTACTGGTGGGCTCCATATCTTTATAACTATATTTGTTTTCCCTACAAGTAACGGCGGTGCCCCAGTATGGTCGCAGCTCTCGAGCTAAAACTAGTGAAAAAAGCGTAGAAAAGTACGAACCAAGCGGGCTCGTGCTGACTAAGCTTCGCAGATGAATACAAATAAATCGAAACAGCAGCAAATATTTGATGCATTTAACTTTTTAATATAATAGAAATCTGTAAGTTGGCTCTCTACCAACTTACAAACAACTCTAACATTTGAATATCACCAGCCCTAACCAAACTCAATATTGTTTCTTATACTCAGACGAAATAAAATATATGTGCCAGCATTCTTTAAAAGTACGAAATTATATTAAGAACTCTTTTATGCATGCTAGCCACTGGTGGAATTTTTTTCTAATTTTTATACACTATACATATTTTTTCTTAATATAATTTCGGAATTTTGAAGAATGCTGGCACATATATTTTATTTGCTGCAGACTATAACTGCGCTTGCGCGGTAAATTTGAAAAATTATAATGTATTTAGATGGAACATGTGCTGTCTTCAATATCCCATAAATATATATTAATTGTAGCGCCCGTGCTGATGAGAATACGGATGGCAAATTATTTTATTTGTTCATTGATGTTTGAAATTTAGGTAGATGTGATAACTATTGAAAATGTTTTTATTTTTCATCCCCTTCGTAATTACTCACATACACGCACATACACATGTATTTAGTGAAGAAAGATTTTCAGTTATGCATCATATTATTAACTGATATCTACCTTTATGGTGATCCATGAGGAATGTCTGATGTTGGGGAGGGTTTAAATATGAGGAGACAGTATGGAACTATTCATAGAGCCTAGTTCAAAGAGATGTTTCATTTCTTTGCTTTCTGTTACTGCTATGCACGAACTCTAGAGGTTCTCTGAACGAGGAAACCTACTGTCGAAGTCGTTTAAGTCATGACCATCCCACCTGTGTCTTATGTACCACATGTATAGGGCTACATTACCCGATGTATCCCTTTCCTTTTTCAATGCGATTAAGTGTTATTTAAGGAAGATAGGATGCTATTTCTGGCCTGCCAAGTAACTATACACAGGCTGCCACGTTAACACGAGTATCCTTTGTTTATGATGCCAGCATCTGAAAGACATTCTGTGCAGAAAAGAAGAGTTGTTGCACTGTCAATGAGAAAAAAGTAATTGACGCTTCAGATAAATATTCTTTATCAAGATAGGAGGAAGATGAATAGAAGAAAAAGAAATATCACAGCAGCGAACGAAATGCTAGGCAAACGTCAGATGCACGTGAAAGTTGTAAATTATGTGTCCGCATATGTGCTTGCTATACTTATTTTTACTATATATACTTCTAATTATTAGAAGTAATAGTGGTAGAATAATTCTACAAGTTAGACATGCCAGACATTAACCTATTTAAATTAACTTTTAACCATTAAAAATTGCCTTTTTTCAATCATAATTTTATTTTACTTATTTTTTATTCTATTCTATTTTTTAATCAACAGTAATCATCTTTATTATCTTCACTAGACTATCATTATCAATAACGAGAACAACTGCTACCGATCTGAGAGAGAACCTACACACACTTATATTACTTGAAATTTTCTGCCGTTTGGCAAAACTGTATTTCGCATTTGATTTCCCTCAGAAATGCTAGCAATAGTAGAACGCTTTGATATAGTTTTGTTGAACTCTAAGTTTCAGTCAGTCTCACATCTATTTAATATCGAATTCTATTTATTATCTTTGAAACTTTTCATTTCTTTAAATAGAGTAAAAGGTATAAAGGAAAGTGTGTCACACTATTTTGCCTGTCCTCAAGCAAGCAAACGTGTGAATGAAATAAAATAGGCAGCAACATATTTACCCATACAAATTAGATCTGTCATTGATTTAACATTCGGTGAAACATTTTACATTACTGAATGTTCAGCAAGTTAAGAAAGATATTTGAAGAAGACTCTCCCTATCAATAAACATTTTCTCGTAAAACCATGCAGCTTTCGGCAAGAGACTGCTTGGGAAATTCTCAAAACAATCCCTTCCCAGAAGTTAAATTATTTAAATTGCATGACAAGCAAGAATGATAATCTGCGTGAATGAAATAAAATACAAGTAATTGAAATGATAAAGCTATAGGCAGAAATATATTTGAGCCATACTAATTACTTCTGCTGTTGATTTACCAAGTAGTGAGCTATCTCATAAACAATAAAAAAAAATTGATTCGTGAAAGAAATTTAAAGAAATTGTTGTAAAGTGATTCAGCTTTAAACTAAAGAATACTTAGGAAAATCTAAAAAAAAAATCATTCGCCAGCAGTTAAATCGACTACATTGCATGGACACCATGATTAACTTGCCTTATCCTCTTGTAATGGTTTTTATGAATGTATTCAAATGAATAGCCTACTCATAGTGAACGATCATGTTGAAACAGTTAAAACAAATGAAATACAATGAAGCAATGAAGCAATGAAGCAACTCCCTATATTTCCTAGTAAATTATATATGATTTTCTTCTACTTAACAATGAATATTTTGTGTTCATATAGATAGGCACAGGCGTAACCGTTTAATTAAGACGGTGGCTTTGTGACGTTTGATTTCATAGCGTGGTGTCTTCTACTATAGCGACGGGCTGTGAATTTGATTGACGAAAGAAGAGGGAACGAACTTCAGATAATGTAGTGTCGACCGGAAGAACAAGCCATTTTGGGTATTAGATTATCTGTTTATTACGAGTAAAATGCTTGATAATTGTTTTGGAATTACTCGATATTCCACCCAAGATTTCCCAGAGACAGGCGTGGTTAGGGGACATGTACTGTTAGGTAGGGTGACAGAGGTGCAAATGCGAGGGATAGACAATTGACATATTACTATATAGGATACAGGACAGATTTCATCGTTCAACTGCTACGACACTACAATGGCTGAGTGGCAAACATTTTTCCCATAATACTTTGGGTAAGAGCTTAAGACTAGTCTATCTCGTCATAGTTACGGTTATGATCCACTCAGTAGTGTCCAAAGATACGAGACGTTCTGTGGGTGCAAAACATCTCTTTCTCATTACGCTTATTAAGTAATCGATTTCTTGTTAATATAATCTCTAACTCCTCTTTGATGCAAAGTCCGCAGAGACACCTGCCCGACCGATAGGACCGGATGCAACTCACCACCAAACTATACTTAACCTTACTATCAGCTATACAATAAACATATTCACTAGTGATGTAGAGAACCTAAGTCTTGATTAGGAAAAATAATACCAGTGCAAAACGATGCATGGCCCCAATGCGAAATTTACTTTTACTATGAGTTTTCACCGCATATTTTTACACTCCGTTGGTCTGGACGTAGTGTCTTCCTATGGGTAATTCCGCAGGAGTTCTGCTGTTACAGCTTAGAGTGGGGTAACACGGTCAAAGGGTCCCTTTGTCGCCTCACTCGTAGTAGAGTTGGATAAGGAAGCAGATTGGTTAAAAACAACTCTGTGTGATATATCTGGTTCCACTGAAGACGGTGCTGTTCCCGAACGTTCCCCCAGGCATGTGGCTATTCCTATCCTCGGAAGATTCTATTAGAGCGGACTACACGGTATGTTTGCTTGGGGCATCTCTGGAGTCATCCATTCCGATCCCAAGGGCAATGCCAACATTGTATCATGTAAGCTTGCTTTATTAGAAGCCACCACAATGAATGTGGTGGAGTAAAACAACTTAATTGTATTCATATTGAAAATACTATGACATCTGTGTTGCAATGGGAAAGTCCTATCGAGAATTTGGAAGAAAATCCTGAAGAAATTTGCTCTCACATTACGATAGAAGGGTAGATCTTATATCCCGCAACGTTTCCTCCAGCTTTTCGTGCCTTAGTAGCAGTAGTAGTAGTAGTAGTAGTAGTAGCAGCAGCAGCAGCAACAGTACCAGCAGCAGCAGCAACAGTACCAGCAGCAGCAGCAACAGTACCAGCAGCAGCAGCAACAGTACCAGCAGCAGCAGCAACAGTACCAGCAGCAGCAGTAGTAGTAGTAGTAGTAGTTGTTGTTGTTGTTGTTGAACCAGTAGAGCGTCGGATAAGATGCAACATTTTTTATTCTCGCTAAAATAGTATTAACAAGTATTGGAGTTTATTTAATAGAGTGTACCTTTCCCATAAAATATGTGACACTGTGCCAATACGAGATATCATAACTACGGCCTATTTTATGATTGTGGATATTTGGCAGAAGTGAGTCAAAGTGTTGTTCGATTCAAGGCGATAGAAGAAAACATGTTCATGGGTACCTTGCAATGGGATCGATCCTTAAATTATATAATTGCAACGCAAACCTCTTCGATACAACTACTATCGCTGTGCCTATTAAATTTCCACTAAGACGTAAAGAGATGTTATTAAATACAACAAACTCTTTTGTCTGGTGCTGCACCGATTCTGCCATTCGCCTTCCATACTGACAATGACAATAAAAAAACATTTCAACGACGATTTCTTCTGAATTTAAATCCCTCGTGGTTTATATTACCATTTTTTTTTCTCATGAAAATAATATCATGTTTTGTATTAATGGGTCAAATGTTTCTACAGAGCTTATTTGCTCGAAATACTAAACACAAAAGACATGCAATTCACATGAAATAAACATTTCACCCCAAAATTTTGGTCTATAACGATACCAAAACCTTTCTACCTGCCGTTCGTTTTAAGTCAAGCTTCACAGAGACAGTTTTGCCATTTTTCTCCTCAATATCGATAATCAATTAATTTGCTTTCTTACAATTCTTCGATTTTCAAGGGAGAGCTGCGTTTTGTTTTCAAGTAGTTGTCACACACTTTCTAAGATGTTTTTTAAGTTGTAATTTTTATATATATTCCTCACATCTCTTTTTACATTTTCATGGTGTTTCGTTTTATTTTTGTTTTACTGTGCTCTCGTTCATTTCTCTGTTTCTGTTTTTTTTTTTTTTTTAAACATCCCCATCCTTTACAACTTTCCCATTACTTCTAGCAGTAAGTTATATTTTATTACTTTGACCGTCTGCCCACTTCGATTTTGTAATTTACGTACAGAACTTCAAAAAGGTTCTATTGTCCATTTACAAAACTTTCCTTAAGATATATTCCAGCTATGTCGCGACGTTTATGTATTAATTTATTTGGAAGACAGTTTCTTTACTTGAGAGACAGTTATGTCATTTATTTCCTATTTCATAATAATATAATGTGGCTCTAATTAGGTTAACGTCTTGCTTTTCTTATGTATTTATGTCGTAATTGATGAACAATAGGATCGCATCGTTTATTTCAAGTTTCCGACCTGTCAATCACTATACTTTTGACGGCGAAAGTGACAATGAGTGTTTGTAACTCACCACAGAACAAATATCTCCATGGACTTCGTTCTTAAAGTGCTTGTTTCGGGTTTTTTGTCATTGAGGTATACCGGTGAAAGCTATACGCACACTTATCTTTCTTTAGTTTACCTTAGTTTACCTTCGTTCACCAGGTGCTAGGATGCACATTGGTCGGTTCAGGCCTGCCAAATATTTTGAGCTGCCATATATTTTGCGTCATACCAGGTTTTTCTTATCGCAATTCAAACCATTTTTAAAGATATTTGCTATGTTAGCTTCCCCCTACTACTTTGTGGCTGTTATTGGAAATCTGTTCCCACCAACAACTGTTACAGTGTGCTCCCTTCTTGGGCTAATGTAGAGCACATACGCTTGATCACTGTAGAACAAATCATTTTTGTCGGTCGTTCAGCAAAGACCGAACACTCATACCTCGTCTTCGACGAGAGATTCTATTGTGTGCGTGTGTGTGTATGTGTGTGGGCATACACACATAATGAGTTAACTGGTTGAAGCTTCAAAATCACTGTCAAAAATATTTTTGTTTAAGAATAATAAATTTGTACTCTACAAAAATCATACAGTCAGATTAATGTAAAATTGCTTTTATTATAACTAAGCATAAAAACAAGCGTTAAGATATATATACATATATGCGTAAAAATAAATAAAGAACATTAATGCTCGTGTGAAATATTAATGCTTGTGGCCGCAAGCTACAGCCGTATAGGCAAAATAATTATATATATATATATATATATATATATATAGGTTATGAGAAGTAATGGTGTCAGTGAGACCCAAAGGTGTCAGTGAGACCCAAAGGTGTCAGGTAATGTTGAATAAGTGCTATAAATAGACCATAGTCGAGTTCCATGTTCAGTGATTATATGAATAAGGGGTCTAACGTAGGTCATATATCAGCACAGCCTTGGTTTTTTATCTCATTACGGAAAAATTTATATATGTATATATATATATATATATATATATATATATATATAGCCACAGGAGTGGCTGTATGGTAAATAGCTTGCATCCGGTTACCCATAGTGCATTTGGTTTGTCGTTTGTGTGCGAGTCGGACGTCGGTGTTGTTGCTACGGTAAGACAATGTACTCAGACCTTACCGGGTCTGAGTTGTCTTCAGAGGAGGAGCCCGTGAGGGCGGTCATAGCAATGGACAGTATGCTAGAAAAGACCAGGAGTTTTGCAGAGGTCACTGAGAAGAGACGAAAGGAGCTGGACTTGGCTGGTATGAAAAACCATGGCATGATGCTACAGAAGGTGGGAGGGGACGTAAGACTGTCGCCCCCCCCCCCAAGGAATTATGGAGAAGATGGAAAGGAAGACTATCACCTATAAGGTGTTCTCTTTAAAAGGAAGAAGGGCTGAACAGGTGGAAGCGGATACAGAAAGAGCGCTAAGAGAGAGGTCAAAAGAAATCACATACATCACAAAAGGAAAAAGATACGGAACAATGGTCGTCCAATTTAGGACAGCTGAAGAGGCAATGAGGCTGGCAAGTGTGGTGGTGAAAACGGAGGAGGTAGTACTTCTGCCCAAATACCTTGGAAGAAAAACTTCTAAAGTGAGGGTAGAAGCAATTCCGCCGGATGTAGAAGGGGCTTGGGTAGCGGCAGCTGTCCTTGTTGGAAGCCAGGAGAAGGTGGCTGTCATCCAATCCACAGAAACAGAAGAAGGAGGGTGCAAAGGAAGGACGCTCGAATTAATCATTCAGACGGAGGAGGAACAACTTGAGAACTTGGCAGAAACTGTGACGCTGGGGGAAATCGTGCTGAGGGTGTGGGTAGAGGGCAGAGTACCACGTTGTTTTAAATGTGGCCAAAAGGGCCACATTAGAGCATACTGCCCTCTACGAAAGACTACGGCCGAGGATGTGGTTGCGGAGACAGAAGAGAAAAGAGAGGGAAAAGAAAAATAGACGAAGGAAGCGATGAAAAGGAGGAATGGAAAGTTGCAGAGCGCACAAGAAGAAAGAGAAAAAAAGAAAAGACACTGATTATGATGTGGCACCCCAGTCCAACCCCATCCCACCCAAGACCACTCAGACCCACATACAGACACCAAACCCACCCACACCATTTCCTCTCAAGAAAAAAAGAAAAAAAAGAACAGACACCACAAAATTTAGAAGACCCCCCTCCCGGAAAAAAAGGTTATGAATGCATGACGGAGAGGTTACCATCAAGTGACAGGACTGAACGAAAAGAGAAAAAGGACTCAGGACCCAGAGACAGCGAGTTGTGTTACTCAGTGTGGGGTGAGTAGCACACTCTTCATAATATCATTTTCAGATATCATTCATATTATCATATTTTAATTTGTTCTTCATGTGCATTTTCATGTTCATTCATTATATCATATTTCATTTTTTAATTGTTATATGTCCCCACATGTGTTGTATTGTCCCATCTGTGTACTGCCTTTATGGCAAATCGGATAAAATAAAGTAGCTTGCTAACCTCACTGACTGAAAAGTGACTTTGCTTACCTTACTACGGTTTGGACGCGTTTTCTTCCCAGTAAGAGTTTTGCTGTGTTGTTAATATTACTTCGTACCATCTGGAACTTGTTGAATTTTACTACTGAAAATTTGTTTTTGAACGTTGTCGAACTGTCTTGTTCCCCGGTTTTACCGAGGAATAATTGGATAATTTGTTACTGTTGAACTGTTAGCCATTGTGACTTTTTATCTACGTGACTGTATATAGTCTTGCCAGACTATTTTCGTGCCCCTCCCCTGAATGGGGGTGGGAATTGAAATTTTTGAACTGCTTTTTACCACTCATTGAACTGCTTTGGAAGAAAAACTTTTTATAGGTTTCCCATTTTTGTGGGAAACTAATATTTGTAATTTTTTTGTTGTCTATTACTAATATCAACAGAATAATGTCTGTTGAGATTATTCACGAAAATAGTGCTCTTGAGGAGAGCAATGTTGATAACTGTAGTAAAAAAATTTCTGCGGTAGCCGCAGTGGCAACCGAGAACATTGACATCAATGTCAATCAGCTCGTCGAGCTATTTAAAAGAATGAAAGAGGAGGGCGGTGATGTTAAAATATCACCCTCCGCCAGTATCGTGGAGACCGAGAAGCGGACCGTAGTGTTTAAAACCTTCTGTCCACAAAGCAGAAGGTTCAAACACTTTGAAAAGAATACTATCGAGAAATGCCTGTCCCCGATTTGAAAGGACATTGTGTACGTCGCCAGGGGACGGGCATATGGCACTGTGAAGGTCCGCTTCTCGGAGGAAGAGGTGGCCCGCGAGCATTCTGTGAATCCCCTAAAAACCAAGGAGGTGGTACTTCTGCCAACCTATAGGGGACGCAGGACGTCCCGGGTCAAGATTGCAGAAGCACCGCCGGAAGTAGATCCGGTAGAGGTAGTGGCCGCCCTGTTATATAAAAGGACGGACAAAATTAAAATATTACAGGTAACATGCTCTGCCCCTCAATATTGGCTTGGGCGAGACATTAATATAATAATTCAAGGAACACCGGAGGACCTGCAGCTCCTTTCTGAGAGGGTGCTCGTGGGCGAGAATGTGGCCCTCAGGGTACAGGTCGAAGGCCGAAAACCCACCTGTTACGCCTGCGGCAAAAAGGGCCACATTCGTGTAGACCGTCCAGACAAGCAAAAGAAACCGCAGACACCAGGCCCCTCAGATAATAAAAAAATCCCTACCCTTGCAAACTCACCTACCCTTACAAAAACAAAAAGTCCCACTCCTGCTGTTACGGTGCCAACCCCAAAACAAACTGACAAAAAAACCCAGCCCTTGCACTCACAAACCCCTACATTATTAAAACCTCCCACCCCCTTAAAAACTGCGGCGCCTACTGAACAAAATATTGCTACCCCAGACGATACCATGGAGGTATCAGAGGGGGGATTTACAACAATTCGTAAAAGAATTCGTGCATCATCCCCGTCCATATCCCCTACAAAAAATAATAAAAACAAAGACACACCACAGACACCAAAAAAAAAATCCCGCCCAACTGGCCCAGAAAAAGAAGACAAAAAAATGAACTCATATTAATTGAATATGATACACAAAACAAATATATAAACGATATTGTGGTTCCGCATCACACAGCAAGACTGTACAACAAACACAAAGATCGAAACGAAAGATATGCGTGGATTGCGGAAACAACGTTCAAACAATTAAAAGACAGACACCCAAACGCCATCCGGCGTATCGCGAACTTGCCGGACTATCTGAAAAAGGAGGAGAAAGAAGGGGCCCACAAATGTGTGGTGAGGTCAGCCCCAACCTCTCCAACGAAATGTAAGTAGAACTTTTACTTTTTGTAATGGCTTCTCTTAACCTTGGTTGTTTAAATGTGCGTGGTCTGAGTTCGAAGTGGAAGCAGGCTTGTTTCCTCGACGACCTCAGATCACATGATATACATGTGATGGTTGCTACAGAGACCAAGCTGGACAGCCTACAAACCTTCTCACCTCTCCTGAATGGCTACGAGAAAATCATGTCTCCTGGCCAGACCGGAGGGAGAGAGGGTGTAGTGGTACTGATCCGTAAAGACTTGACTCTGCAGACAAGTACAGTCTATGTGGACCCAGAAGGTGGGCTGGTCGTCCTTGATGTGACATACAGCAGTAAGGCCTTCAGGTTGATCGGACTCTATGCATCTTGTGCTAGAGGTTTCCAAACTGATTTTTATCGGCGCCTAGAGGGCGTTCTCGTGACGTCGAAGACTTTAGTGATATTAGGGGACTTTAATGCTATCGTTGACGTACACATCGATAGCGTTGGCTCGATCTATAGGAAAGTGAACTCACGTCTCGTGGATCTGCTTAAGCGGTTTCAGCTGGCAGATCGTTACAGATTTGACCATCCGAACGTCCCAGAGTGCACCTGGATGAGTGGTGACGGAAGGTTCAAGTCTTATCTAGACAGGATAGTGATAAGAACTAGAGATAAGTCTAGTTTTAGTTGTCCACAGCTCGTCCAGGTGCCCTATACTGACCATAGAATGGTCAAGTGTAGACTGGACATAGATAGCACACTTAAGATAGGAACCGGCTACTGGAAGCTGAACAAGTCTATTTTGACTCGCGAGGCATACCGTAGCCGGATTAAGGAGTTAGTGCAGAGGGCGTTAACCGGAGCCGTGGTTAATAACCGGTGGTTGTTCGCCCTCAAAAGAGCCATTCGATTCGAGTCCATTAGATTTAGTAAACAACTAAGACTAGATAGGGCTAGAATAGAAGGGCAACTAGTTAAGAACTTGGAGGAGGCGTTGAGGTTGGGCTCTGCATCTCACATTTTAGCGGCGAGAACGGCATTAGACCGTCACCTCAAAACCAAACATGAGGGATGTAGAGTTCGGGTTAAAGTACGAGCATTGGGCCGTGATGGAATTAATGTTGCCGGATGGGCCCGTACGATAGAAACACAGCGTGGCAACGATGCCACAATTGGGTCTCTTGTTGATGAAAACGAATGCACGGTCAAGAAGCGAGACGAGATGTGTGAGGCACTTCACAAGCACTTCGCCGAGTTGTTCGGGAGGTGCGGGACGCTGGATCATGGTGAGGCCCTTAGGGACTTCCTGTCTGGTGGCCCGCGTCTCTCGATACGAGAGGCTGAGTGCTGTGAAGGGCCAATCACAGCCGAGGAAGTAATCGAGGTGTTGGGCAAGTGCCCCGGGGAGAAGTCGCCGGGTCTCGATGGTCTGCCCTATGAATTTTATAAAAGTATGCCAGACTTGTTCGGGCACCTGATGGCTAGCGTCTACGCCAACTGGCAGCAGAATGGGAGAATTCCCAAGTCTGCGAGCCGGGGTGTTGTGACGTTGATCAGGAAGAACCCGAGCAAGGGGGGCGAGATAGGGAACTTCAGGCCCATAACTCTGTTGAACACAGAGTTAAAGATTCTGGCCAAGGTGCTAGCAAAAAGGTTTGCGCGGGTCGTGGACAAACTTGTCGGGGAAGCGCAAACGTGCGCTATCCCTGGCAGAACGATCCACGATAATCTCCACCTTATACGCTACTCCTTAGAGAGGGTGGGGAAGCTTTCTGGCGCAGGGGGAGCACTGGTACATTTAGACCAGTCCAAAGCATTTCATAGGGTCGACCATCGGTACTTGGCGGCGGTCCTCGGAGAGGCTGGCCTAGGCCCGACCTTTCGAGGTTGGATCGCTGCTTTGTATAGCGACATCGAGTCTGTAGTCAAGGTGAACGGTTTCTTTTCGAAGCCGTTCAGGATCGAGCGTTCAGTTCGTCAGGGGTGTCCCCTGTCCTCGCTCCTATACGTATTGGGTCTTGAGCCTTTGCTGCGGAAGTTGGAGGGACTAGGGGGAGCGCCGCATGATCTATGGTGTGGAAGATGAGCTACGGCGTATGCGGATGACACCTCCATCACCGTGGCAGACGAAGGCCAGCTTCCAGTGGTGGAAGAGGCCATCAAAAGCTACGAGGCGGTGGCAGGAGCAAAGGTTAACAAGGACAAGTCGGTCGGTTTGCAACTCGGCACCTGGAGGGGCAAGCCGATGCCGTCCAATAACGTCGTAGGGCGTTGGACGGAAGGTCCTGTTAAGCTGCTCGGAGTCTGGTTCGGGCCAGACCTCCAGATTGAGAAAAATTGGAGTGAGGTGGCCAGCAAGGTGACCGCTCTAACCCAGACCTGGTCTGGGCGGGCGTTATCCCTGCTAGGGAAGGCGGAGGTGGTGCAGATGTTTATAGCATCAGTAATCACCCACCGTCTGACCGTGGTGCTTTGCCCCGATTTGTGGATGAACAAGTTGGAGAGAATCCTTTTCCGCTTTTTGTGGAAAGGAGGAAAACCACTTGTAAAGCGCTCTGTCTGCTGCCAGAAACCGCTAAAGGGTGGGCTAGGGATGCCTTGGCTGAGGATGCGAAAACTCGCGTTCAGGTTGAGGCACCTCTGGCTTTACCTGGATGGAGAGCAGGTGTGGTCACCGCACGTCCGGTTCTACCTTCCCCAGTTAACATCCCTAACGGACATTGGTGCATGGATCAAGCGGAGACCTAAACTGGGTGAATGGCATTTGGAGTGCCGTCAGGCGCTCCAGCTACTCTCTCGGGTGGGCAACGCCGGCAACAGGAGTTCCACCACGGATTTCTATAGCGGGTTAGTGGAGGTTAAGTCCGAAGACGCCTTGGGGGAGACCCTGGGCTACGATGAAAATCAGTTGGCCAACCTGTTCCGGAGGATTTCGGGCCGAGGTATCTGGATAATTACCTGGCAGTGTTTCTGTGCGGCTTTACCTGTTCGCGACAAGCTGTCAAGGCACGGAAGTGCCATCTCGCCGACATGCCCGCGATGTGAGCAGGATAGGGAAACCGTCTTGCACGCATTCGTGAAGTGTCCGGAGTTATCGGGACTGATAGCTTTTGCCGAACAACTGTTGTCAGTGATGGGAAGAGTACAGCTATCAGCTGAGTCTATCATCGAGATTGTGCCGCCTCCTTTCCTTAACAGGGAAAGAAAGGCTTGTTTTTTCTGTGTAGTAGCCATACTGAAAGAAACAGTATGGGAGACGCGTACGAAAGGTATAGTGACAGGCACCTTTGTCTCCGGCCAGGGGTTGATTAACCTTTTTAGTTACCACCTCAGTAGCTAAATCAGGCTGGAGAAGAGGTGTCTGTCACGAGATATGTTTGTGAAAAGATGGAAGCCTGTGGCATGCAAGCTGGGTATGTTTGGCACCAGGTAAGTGTGACCGGATCAAAAAGTAAAGGTTCTACCCGGATGGCTGGGTGTCCGTCCTTCGACATGATCATTAAGTAATATTTTTAAAC
Organism: Octopus sinensis; assembly: GCF_006345805.1. NCBI lineage: Eukaryota > Metazoa > Mollusca > Cephalopoda > Octopoda > Octopodidae > Octopus > Octopus sinensis. The sequence goes on along the minus strand of NC_042999.1, from coordinate 70,875,164 downwards.
ATTGTCTTCGTAAAATTCATTGTTTATAATCTTATCCGTAATTTCATTCGAAAATTTTAACTGTGTTAAGCTACTTCACTCTTTATATTTGTCTGTCCTTGTTTGTCCCCTCTTTGTAAATGCCTAAATGGCAAATTATATGAAATAAAGTAGCTTGCTAACCAACCACATGGTTCCGGGTTCATTCCCACTGCGTGGCACCTTGGGCAAGTGTCTTCTACTATAGCCTCGGGCCGACCAATGCCTTGTGAGTGGATTTGGTAGACGGAAACTGGAAGAAGCCCGTCGTATATATGTATGTATATGTATGTGTGTATATGTTTGCGTGTCTGTGTTTGTCCCCCCACCATTGCTTGACAACCGATGCTGGTGTGTTTACGTCCCCGTAACTTAGCGGTTCAGCAAAAGAGACTAATAGAATAAGTACTGGGCTTACAAAGAATAAGTCCTGGGGTCGATTTGCTCGACTAAAAGGCGGTGCTCCAGCATGGCCGCAGTCAAATGACTGAAACAAGTAAAAGAGTAACAGAGTAAAAAGAATATATATATATATATATATATATATATGCCAATTAAGGACTGAACACGAAAAGTGGACAGTCAACATGCTAGATATAGACGTCAAATCGCCATTCACCACAAAAGATTATGTTCTCAGATCAAACTCAGCACAAAAACAGTTGTTTTGTGCTGAGTTTGATCTGAGAACATAATCTTTTGTGGTGAATGGCGATTTGACGTCTATATCTAGCATGTTGACTGTCCACTTTTCGTGTTCAGTCCTTAATTCGTATATATATATATATATATATATATATATAATCAATATCTATAAAGCTGAAATGCGAAAAAGTTGTTTGATTTCTTGGTTATTTGTTTCATTTTGGGGTGGGAACGGTTTAAGGGGCGGTAGATGGGATTGGATTGGCGCCAAAATTTACACTAGGTGTAAAATGGGGTGGGCAGTGGTGTGAGGAGGGCTGCAAGTCGCTCGGGGCTACCGTTTGGTTGCCATGGTGAGGAATATGAGAAAAATTGGCTTTTATGGGATAGACAGGTTGCACTGTTTGAATAATGGTGGCTTTTCGTGTGGCTGCAGGGGCTAGAGGCGGTTACCTTTAATTGTGGGTGTAAAAATTTGGGGGATTTCGGAATAGGAGGTAAAAATTTTCAAATTTTCAACGAGTACATTTTTGCCCTATTTTTAGATTTAATTTTTTCTGTTTGCATTATTTGGCTGACATGGATAAAAATGGCATTGTGTTAAAGGCCAAAATTTTAGCTTTCATTTGTATCATGAACCGTGAAAATATATCAGAAAAAAGTATCAAATTTCACAAAATTATAAGTAATTTTGAATAATTTTTGTGATTTTACGTGCACGCGTAAGAGAAAGCGAGGGAGAGTCCGAGAGAAAGGAAGAGGGAGAATGTGGCGATAAGAAACAGAAAGTAACAACCACACCCTCACCCGCGCGTAGAGCGGGTCACCTTAAGCTAGTATATATATATATATATATATGTGTGTGTGTGTGTGTGTGTGTGTGTGTGTGTAGGTTGGGGTCTGAAGATACGCCGTAATGCTAAACCCCTTATGGGGAGAAACCCAGGGAAACCCACATAAACCGACCTACCCCACTATGATATTAACTTCTCTACATCTTAGAGTGTGCTTCTCTTCCGGATTTATGTACTTCTACAAACGAGTTAGATAGATAGATAGATAGATAGATAGATAGATAGATAGATAGATAGATAGATAGATAGATAGATAGATAGATAGATAGATAGACATACATATATATTTAATAAGATGCTGGAACAAACAGCATTAATTTTTTAATTCTGTTACTTCTAACGGATTCGTTTTTGCCTAATTGTTAAGTTACGAGGTTATAACATAGATTGCCAAGCGGTTAGACACAAACACGCACGCATATACTCACGCACACACACACACACACACACACACACTCATGCACACAACACACACACATGCGCGCATATACTCATACATGCACACTCATAAACACATACATATATACATACACATACATTTATACACGTGCGCACGCACACACGACAGTCTTCGACACGACACGATTACCTTCAACAAAATCCACTCGCATGACATTGATCAACCTTCGATATTCTGTGGCAGAATATACTTACCCAGGGCGTTGCAAAGCGGTAAAGAACCCAAAACTGCTACGATAAATTTCTTTACAACAATGGCTGCTAAGTCTTTTTTTTTTTTTTTTATATATCCTTTTTTTAATTTTGCCTTTTGCAGCGCATTTAATGTGAGTCTTACCAGATGAAACAAGTTTTACTATATAATATAGTTAGTAGATAAGAGGCTGCCGTAGGCTAAGACTTGAGAATTTATCTAATAGATAATAACAGATTACTGAGTGATAAACTGAAAGTGAAAGTCAACCTATATATAAATATCTAAATGAAGCCAGAAAATACAACTTTTATGAGTATGCATTGTAGCAATCAATATTCTCAGATAATCTCCCTTTAGTAGACTTCTTCAGTTCATTGGGACATACCTACCCAACTCAAAAGAAAACTTAAAATTTCTCCATCATTGTAAATTATTCTGGAATAACAGATAATACTCTAGGAAGGACTGAAATCAGATCGATGGAAAGTTTTAAAACTGCAGTTCTTTCCATTGGTCAGTTTATTATTATTATTATTATTATTATTATTATTATTATTATATTATTATTATTATCATTATTATATTATCCATCATCATCATCATCATCATCATCATCATTATTAAGGCTGCGGTAGAGTAAAATCGTTTAGCAGCATTTCTTCTGTCTATGTTTACGTTCTGAGTTCAAATTACGCCGAGGTCGACTTTGCCTTTCATCCTTTCGGGGTCGATAAATTAAGTACCAACGAAACACTAGGGTCAGTGTAATCGACTAGTCCCCTCCCCCAAAATTCCAGGCCTTGTGCCTATAGTAGAAAGGATTATCATCATCATCATCATTAAGGCAGCGGGCAGGTAAAATCGTTTAGCGGTATTTCTTTTTTCCATTTTTACGTTCGTTGAGTTCAAATTCCACCGAGGTCGACCTTGCCTTTCATCTTTTTGGGGTCGATAAAATTAAGTACCAGCTGAGCACTGGGATCGATGTGATCGAATAGCTCCTTCTCCAAAAATCTCAGGCCTTACAGCAAAATTTGAAACTATTATTATGATTATTATTATTATGATTATTATTATTATGATTATTATTATTATTATGTATTATTATTATTATTATTATTATTATTATTATTATCATTATTATTATTATTATCATTATTATTATTATTATCGTTATTATTATTATTATCGTTATTATTATTATTATTATTATCATTATTATTTTGGTTTGGCTCAGGTTCGGTCTTATTCCAGTCTTTCAAGTGCTTAGAATCCTCCTGATAATCCTTGCTGTCTCTAAGAGACAAACTTTCAGTGGGCGCTCAACCGGGCATCCTGTTTCAATCTCCTTCATTTGTCTATATTTTGGCTTACTGTTCCCAACGCACCAATTATTACAGGCACAACCTTTACTGTTCGCATGCTCCAAATTCTTCCTGTTATTATTATTATTATTGAGTGAGAGAGCAGTGCATGCCATCAAAGTGACACTGGGGTAAAATATACGAAGCTCAGTATACCCATCATGACTACCCGTCTGATAAGGGTACACTAGGCACATGCATCACAACCATATGTGCGCGACATGGTGATCTCATATCAAGATATACAGCGCATGACCTTGCAGGTGGGGCCTAGTTAGAATTTTCTTATGGTCGAGTAACCCATCCCGCTCAAAAGGTCCCTGAATAAGAGTTGTTTAAGGATATTGAACGAAACACCCATGTTTCCAGAGGTAAATTATTCACACCCCAAAGAATCCCTCTCAACACATGGCTATGATACTCCCCCACTACTTCTGCTCGTGATCAGAGATGCACATATCGTCAGCCACTAAGGGGCATGCTCAACTGGTTAAGGTTAAACAACTGACAAGCAAATCAGTGGTATTGAGCAGAATATTTGCTGTAGCCAATCTTTTATACCAACACAAAACAATGTACATGATAACACTTCCAATCAGTTAAGATCAGAAGCCACGAGAGCCACTGCCTGGTACTGCATCGGGGCATTCATCATCATCATCATCGTCGTCGTCGTCGTCGTCGTCGTCGTCCTTGTCATTATTTCCCTGCCGCTTTCCTATGACCATGAAGAACGGACAGTTTTTCTCTACCTAGTAGTTATGACAATAGAGATAATGCGGTGGACACGAACGAAAGGACAGGGAACAGACACTTTCCTCTTCGACCGAGACCTTACCATTTTCTACTCGGTGAGAAATAGAAGGACCAAGAGGACGGCGATGCCGCTTGGTATATTTGTTGAAGCGTGGGTAAGAGCATGAGTCATGGCTCGAGTGAAGGGTCATATTCATAGGGACTTTGTGATTGAGAATTGAACTTTTTAACTATTCGCCATAATGCGAATACCTTAAGTAACCAAAAAAAAACAGCTTGAACTGGGGTGGAAAAATAAGTAAATTATGTACCCACAACAACGATAACTAAGATTATTACTAATGCCGCTACCACCGCCACACAATAATATCGCCAACGAGAGAGCCTCTTACAACAAGAATGTCAAATTTGTTTAGCTTTTCGGACCATTTTGAAGCATAAACTAGATTTCGCAAGCTAGAACCAAGAATAAGCTAAATCTTGGGGATCAGATTTGAGCAATTATTTTGGAAACGAAAAACCTCGTTTGTAATCTAGGCCTAAGCAATATAGGGATGAATGAATCAATATGCATTATAACAACTGTACAAACATTAAAGATAGGGAAGAAAGTGAGATGCTAGCAAAATTTATGTGAAAAGATGTATAGGAAAAACCATCCGGCTTGGCTGTGTGGTAAGAACCTTGCTTGCTTTCCACATGGTTCCGGGTTCGGTGCCATTGCATGGCTCCTTGGGCAAGTGTCTTCTACTATATACTCGAACCTATCAAAGTCTTGTGAGTGGATTTGGTAGACGGAAACTGAAAGAAGTCCGTCATATATTCATATATTTGTGTGTGTGTGTGTGTGTGTGTGTGTGTGTGTGTTTATCTTCCCCCACCCCATCACTGCTTGACAACTGGTGTTGGTGTGTTTACCAATAGAATAAAAATAAGTATCTTCCTGTGAAAAAATATCAGTTACTACTATGATATTGTTGATGAAACATGTCCTATCTACTTATCCTCTTTGTGATTTTGGTTAATAGAATAACTATACAAATGAATCCTTTGAATTTAATTAAATTCTACATTTTTATGCAGCTGAAGATTGCTCTACATTTTAAAACTGATGTAATATTTTCATTGTTCAATTAAATGGAGTCGCATGAAACGATCGTACTATCATTACCTCTGGATATCCTTGTTGCTTATTTTGATTATATATATATATATATATATAATTGAGCTGACAATCGGACTAATCATTGCCGTGAGCAAAATGTTTTCACTCCTGCTCTTCGTGATCGTTTGATGTGCTAGAATTAAGAAACAATTCTCCTTCAAATCACACTCTCCCATCTTTAAAAAAAAAAAGCGGGAGGATACATTGAATACACGGTTTTTGAAAAGAAAAGAAAAACGAGATGAATGGTTGATCAAAGCTAACCGGTGCTAAGCAACTGCATGCAGTTACTGTTTTTCTCAAACTGCTTATCCATTTGCTTTTTTGACCGTAACTACTGTTTCAACGAATATCGAACCATAATTTCCTCTCTCGCACTTCCTTTCCCCCCCCTCTCTCTCTCTCTCTCTCTCTCTCTCTCTCTGTCTATCTTTCTCTTCCTCCCTCCCTCTCTATCTATCTATCTTTCTCTTCCTCCCTCCCTTTCTCTCTCTCCCTCGATCTTTCTCTTCCTCCCTCTCTCTTTCTCTCACTCTCCCTCTCTCTTAATCTATCTATCAGTCTGTCTTTTTCTCTGTTCTATCTCCTATCATTCCAGCTTTCCTTTTTTCCTTCTATCAATATACACGCCTCTCTTTCTCTCTCTCTCTCTATCTCTTCTTCCCTCCCTCTATCTATCTATCTTTCTCATCTTTCTCTTCTTCCCTCCCTTTCTCTCTCTCCATCTTTCTCTTCCTCCCTCTCTCTTTCTCCCTCACTCTCTCTCTTAATCTATCTATCAGTCTGTCTATTTCTGTTCTATCTCCTTCTATCATTCCAGCTTTCCTGTTTTCCTTCTATCAATATACACGCCTCTCTTTCTCTCACTCCCTCTCTCTATCTATCTATCTGTCTATCTTTCTCTTCCTCCCTCTCTCTCTCTTTATCTATCTTTCTCTTCCTCCATCCCTTTCTCTCTCTCCATCATTCTCTTCCTCCCTCTCTCTTTCTCCCTCACTCTCTCTTAATCTATCAGTCTGTCTATTTCTCTATACTTCTATCTCCTTTTATCATTCCAGCTTTCCCTTTTTCCTTCTATCAATATATACGCCTCTCTCTCTCTCTCTCTCTCTCTCTCTATCTATCTATCTATCTAGCTAGCTAGCTAGCTATCTATCTTTCTCTTCCTCCCTCCCTTTCTCTCTCTCCATCTTTCTCTTCCTCCCTCTCTCTCTCTCCCTCACTCTCTCTTAATCTATTTATCAGTCTGTCTATTTCTCTGTTCTATCTCCTATCATGCCAAATTTCCTTTTTCCTTCTATCAATATACATATCTCTCTCTCTCTCAACCTCTCCCTCTCTCTCAGCATTTTATATATATATATATATATATATATATATATATATATATATACATTCATCTTGATTGTTGTCCAATATCTCGCCATAACTGATTGTTACTTACCCTCAATCAATAAACTTAAAAGTAGACAAGCATTTACATGGAAATCACTCTTGGAACATGTTGACTAAGGCATGCAACAGTCATTTGGAACAGCTTTCCACTTGGACTGGATTGAACAAACCACTTCACACACCACGACCATCATTACCATCCTACATACACGCGCGCACGAACTTTTTCCTTTTCTTTTTTTAATTTTCTTTGTTTTCGTTTTGTTTTTGTTTTTGTCTTTTACCTTTCTCCTGGTCATTAATGGAAATGGCCAAAGCGATAACTTAAACCTTATTATAATGCACAGTATCAAGATGGAAGGAAAGAAAGGGCAAGGACGAAGAAGAGAGGACAGAGACAGACAGACAGGCAGGCAGACAGACAGACAGACAGACTGACAGACAGACAGACAGACAGACTGACAGAGAGACAGACAGACTGACAGACAGACAGACAGACAGACAGAGGTGGGAAAGAGGAAATAAGATAAGGTTGGACAAAGACATGTACAGAAAAGCATAGTTTTTTTTCTGGGGTTTTCTTTTGGGGGGGGGAGTGTGTTTTCATCTACGTTATTCTTGGGGGTTTTTTGCTTGTTTTTTTTCTTCGAAAGTGTGTGTGTGCGCACAGGTTTTATGCTCTTTCTGGTGTCATTTACGATCGGAGTAAGATAATCTTCAAATCTACTTCCTAGAATTGCAATGGGATCGTAAACAAACAGAATGAGAGGAGGAACGAAGATAAAAATAAAAAAAAGGGAAGACTTATATGTTGACATAAACCGACATTACAGATAAAAAGAATGAAGATAAGAAAAAAAAATTAAATATGACAGAAACGTTTTGATACAGATTTCCAAAACAGATTTACCACCCAGTCATTTTCTTCATATGTACGTGTATGTCTGTCTGTATGTGTATGTATGTATGTGTGGGCGTGTGTGTGTGTGTGTGTGTGAGCGTGTGTGTGTGTGTGTGTGTATGAGGGTGAGGGTACTATTTAAGAAGAGTGGTCTCGGTGCGCGCACTCGCGTACTTGCGCATCCGCGCTAGCTAGTCGTGACTAGTCGATCCTTATTTTGTGTTTTTGTGCTTTATTTACTTTGTTTAAAAAATTATTTATTTTGTGTAAACAAAATTATTTATTTTGTGTTTTATTTACTTTGCTAGGTAGTCGTTGTAGGATCGACTAGTCACGACTAGCTAGCGCGGATGCGCGAGTACGCGAGTGCGCCCACCGGGACCACTCTTCTTCAATAGTACCGAGTGTGTGTACATACATACACAAATATGGGATCTGTCCAAAAAGAAAAATCTTTCAAGATATCGCGCCAACTAGCTGGCGCAGCATGCCCGCGATTGCAGTGTCATATGTTATGTATAAGCAATTTTGACTTTCATTCAAGATTGCTTATACACAACATATACGTGTATCGAACTACAAATGTTAGAGCAAACATATACTTAGTGTACTTGGCTATTTATTTGTGTGAAATTCTGTTTTAAATCAGGCAAAACTTTCACGGACTGTTCTGAAATTGCAAGAGAGCTATGGAGCTATGTGTAGGCCGTACGCAATATTGCGAGCAATGCAAGCATTTCAAATCGGGAAGAATATGCACCGAAGATGACCCCAAATCTGACCGACTTTCTTTTTCTATTTTTTCTACTCTAGGCACAAGGCCCGAAATTTTGGGGGAGGAGGCCAGTCGATTAGATCGACCCCAGTACGCAACTGGTACTTAATTTATCGACCCCGAAAGGATGAAAGGCAAAGTCGACCGCGGCGGAATTTGAACTCAGAACGTAAAGACAAACGATCTAGACGATTTTCTACGTCGACGGATACTGATTACATTGCAAAAGTGCATGTTGTTAGCTGTGTATGTATGTATCTCTCACGCTTTGCCCCAGGTCTGAATAATTTCATCTATTTCATTGTTTTCTATGGTGTATATGGGAGAAACTAGTTGTTTCCTACAACTCAAATGAAATTTGTTTTCACTTGCACTACGCGTAGGATGTATTAGTTATCTTTCGTAGAGTTATTTTGATAGACTTTCCAGGCCATTTCACAGAAATTTAGCGGCAAATAGTTTCATTTCGCAGTACAAGGATCTCGACGTTACAAAACAATTGATGCGTATTAATATAAAGACACTTTGATAAGAGAATAAGTGGATTGTCTCTTGAAAGAATGAAATTGTCAGATCTTGCGATTCTGAAAAATATCATCTGTGTATAATTTCACGACATATGTCTATGGCATCTTCACTTCGGGAACTAAAATTGTTAGCGAGTACCAAAGCTAAACATACAAATGCAAATTTATTCATATTTATCAAATTTCATGAGAAATTACTGATGGCTTTTCAGCATCTCAGATACGAAAAATTGCAGTTGTTTTATGAAATCTCAAATCAAATGGGTTTCGTTCAAAATCTCAAGGTGTCTATGTCAAAAGACCATCGATTACATTGTCCTAACGATGAGTGTATATTTTACAACCTTCCTATTTCTAAAACAGGACTTCATTTTATCAGCGAGCTCATCCTTGTGTTGTCTGCACCAGACGAATCAAACCTTTTAATTACCTCCAACAACAGCCTACAGTGAACTGAAGTTAATAGTCAGAAAGAAAAATTTAACCAAGATCGCGACATACTTTTGACACTATAATGTATACCACGCAGGATAACAAACCAAGTTCAAATATTCTTCTTTTTTGATAGAAGTAACGGCTCCGGAAGACATATTTCAATCGAACAATTATTGATTATGTGAAAAGCATGTTTGGACCAACCAGTTTTCATTGTTGAATCTATAGTACTGCTGCATTGTTCTATAAAAGCGATTCAACAGCTCATTCAACTTTCTATGTTCCAATTTCTATTGATAGGGATTCTGTTTGCAATATTGGTGTCAACGACAAAATAGCAACAATAAAAAAAAAAGATTTTCGAAATTGTACTTTGTTCTATTGGGATGAAGCACTACAAATGTTGAAGTGTGTGCATGAAGTTATTGATTTTGCATTTCGTTTCCAAAATTATTTACATTTTGAGGACAAGTTAAATGTGTCTGGGTGATTTTAGACCAACACTTCCTATTTAAAAGAAACGTGGTAAGGCTGCCTGCTATCGTGATCATAAAATAAATTTTTCGTTTTGGAGTGGTGCGATCAGGCTGAAATGTAGCATAAAGATGAGACTACAGGACTGCGACTGGGAGAATATTCTTAATGTTTGTGAAAGAAAAGAACTGGACGTTGATAGCAAGATTAAGTTCAGGTTGTTTTGAATAACGTTAAATGATAAATCAAGTTTTTGGCAGTCTATTCGATCTCTCAAACTAAGGAGTGTATATAGGCGTAGGAGTGGCTGTGTGGTAAGTAACTTGCTTACGAACCACATGGTTCCAGGTTCAGTCCCACTGCGTAGCGTCTCGGGCAAGTGTCTTCTACTATGGCCTCGGGCCGACCAGAGCCTTGTGAGTGAATTTGGTAGACGGAAACTGAAAGAAGCCCGTCGTATATATGTATATGTGTGTGTATGTTTGTGTGTGTGTGTGTGTGTGTGTGTGTGTGTGTGTGTTTGTGTGTCTGTGTTTGTCCCCCCAACATCGCTTGACAACCGATGCTGGTGTGTTTACGTCCCTGTAACTTAGCGGTTCGGCAAAAGAGACCGATAGAATAAGTACTAGGCTTACAATGAATAAGTCCTGGGGTCGATTTGCTCGACTAAAGGCGGTGCTCCACCATGACCACAAGCAAATGACTGAAACAAGTAAAAGAGTAAAGAGTAAAGAGAGAGTCTGAGTAATAATGATGATTCTATAAATGACGAAGTTAACATATTTGTTGGCGGAAAAGTCACGAAACATTGTTTCCTACGATGGAAAAGAAAATCTGTACAGTTAGCCAAAGTTCTTAAACTGCTGTAACATTAGTGAAGTACTCCAGCTATGTCTTAATCTTGAGTAAGAAATATTTTATAAAGCTGGCGCAACGTTTAGATATTAAGCTTTCAGTTACAGGGACAAGAATTTAAATGACCCAATCACATGAACGTGTGATTCACCGTAACATTGTTACAAAAAGTAAACTGTCATGCATCGGAAACGAAAAGAGGTTCACCTACCTTCTTCTCTCATCTGCGCCCGTCTAGTACTAGTTACTCTGACGATCCTGCCCTACCCTGTCACCCAGAATAAGCTGCTGCAATCTCACCAACCCGAGAGAATTCCCTGACGTCCGTTTGCGATGCCACTGCCGCCAAAAGAGAACGACCCTGTTCTGTCCCCCCCCCCACCGTACTTCCCTTCTCATGCTTCCTCTTCCAGTCAGTTCCTTGACCATTGACGTAATGGCCTTCTTCTTCCGGCTCATCCCCACACGCCCCCTGATCTCAAAGATCACCTCCTCACTTCACTTTATTCCGAAATCTACCACCCACCTAGGTGGGCGCTTTGCACGTTGTGACTTTCTTAAACTGGGAACCTCATTCTCTTTCTCTTCTCCACAATCATCATCCGACAACCGACAATCCTACGAACATCCAAGACTTGACGTGACATTCCATCCACAGAGATGTTGTTTTTGGAATTGACAGCCGTTACTATTCCTCTGTTCCACTGAGTTGTGCAGCGTGCCTTTGGTGGCTTGACCAAGACTTCATCTCCCACCTTCATGAAGTCGGGCCCTCTCTCTTCTACAGGGCATCTCGATGGTTTACTCGGATGCCGCCATTCATTTTGAATATCGCTCTATGTGACACGGACTCGGCCTGTACTGATCGGGGCGACATGTTATACCAGAACACTGCTTCCGGCGGCGAGACATGTCTCCCTCTTCGCCATGGGCTTGATCGTTCCATGATGTCTCTCCACGATCCCATTTCAACTCGGCCTGTATGCTACTCTGAAAAAGCGGTGCACTTTCCACCTGTCAAGCATATCCTTCAGCGCCTCCTAACGAAATGCTGTGCTGTTGTCCTTCAGCAATTCGTCCACAGGGCCCCGCTCTAAGAATACCTAGCATTTCCGCAGCTCCTTTGGTTCGCACCCTCTTGTCATCGGTGATCACCGATCCTACCCAGCCAAGCACGGTAGCCGAATCCGTCCTGATTTCGATGGAGCGCAGCCCCCATTTCAGGGCTAAATTCACTCCCTTCAGCACTGAGTCCAACTCAGCGACATTTATGTAGTTGTAGTCGTCTACTTTTTGAAGCCAGGCGGCATCCTCCACTTCGATACCTCTGATTCCAACACAACGCCTATCGCAATGCTGCTGGTATTACACCATACGGACCCGCTATCCGATTTGGGCACATGCCAGTTCCCTCTGTCTGGGTCTTCCGCTCTCGTCATCTCCAGGATTTCTCGCATCATCGTCTCCGTCCCCTCTCCTACCTCGTCACTCCAGTTCTCCCCTTCTGCTCGTCTCTTGGTGTAACTGCATGCCGTACGCAGCCACCTCGCGATCGGGTAGTGACCTACTAACTTCCCGCACATTGACAACAGTTCTCTCCTGCTGACGTTGGTACCCAGCTCCGGGATCTCGTTCCCCCTACGAAACACCAACTCGCCTGTTCTGTCTCTCTGAAGCTTAAGCCCCAGTGCAGTTCCTCCAGCCATTGGCTCCGGTGGCTTCGCAATCAACCCGAATTTCTTCAAATGTCTCACAACCTCTGTGGCAGACACTACGTTCACTAGGATGTCATCTGTGTAGGAACTGGTAGCCCTTCTTATCCTATCACTTTTCCCAGGGTGGATTGAGCACTGTCGCCATGATCTTCGGCGCAGAATTCAGTCCAAAACCCAGCCTTGTCAGACAATATGTCCAGCCCTTGTATCGCACCAGTTGGTACTGTCAGTTTGTCGCTCACATGGAGCTGCAAATATGCCGACTTCAAGTCGACGATCGTCGCCCGCCGCCTTAGTCGACTGCCTTCATACGCGCAGCGTCTCATCGGAGACGTCGGTCGCCTCGCCACTTGTGTGGCACGATACATGGCCGTTCATCTCCCGAAAGTCCAGTACCGGTCTAATTTTTCCCTTTGTTGGCTGCACCACTGCCATTAGAGGTAGTACTCCGCTCACCACCTCCTCTTTCCACAGGATAAGGACACCTTCCTTAATCTACTTCTCTACCTCTTCTTCAAACTTGCCCCATGCGTGCCCTTTCAGAGTAGGCTGGAAGCAGCTCACTTTGTTCTTCAGCGTCGCGGGTCCCTCTTTCCAGTGCCACTCTATCGTCCATCGCTGACAATCGAACTCCGCCCGAAAAGCTTTGTTTTCAATGGCGTAGGCAGTGCAGCTGCTCGCTAGGCTCTGCTCTTGCTCACATTCCAGACTCACGGCACACGACACCAAACGAAACCACGTCTCCTCCAACACTGACACCTCCAAGGCGGTCGATTGCGTCCATCCCCATTACCACGTCGATCCTGCCTACCACGTGATCGATCACGATCGCCCGAAGCCTTAGCGTTGTGCCTCGCACCGCTATATCCACATCGCTGCTACCCTTGCGTTCGATTTCGCGACCGTTGACCGCCCGAATGCTACTCGTCCCCTTCCATTTCTTTGTCACCCTCGAGGTCACGAGAGTCGTTGTGTAGCCCGTGTCCACGAGGACCTTGAACGTGTTTCACATGACCACGACCTCAACTGCGAGCAGTGACTTCGCAAACGCCTCTACTCGTTCGCGGGGGAAGTTTGAGAGGCAACAACTTCTCTGTGGCCTTTTCCCTGGCTACAATTTCGGGCGACATACCCAGTCTATTTGCACGGATAGCAAACCGGTCCGGGCTCCGCGCAGACCCTCGCTATGTGCGGTCCTTAGCACTTAAAACACCGGTCTGTGAACGGCCGCTGTCGTTCCACAGTAGGCCTCTTTTCGTCCTTCACTAGCCGTTGCGCAGATTTGCGGGCTTCTGCAGCTGCCATCAGCCTTGTGTTTTATGTCAGCACGCGGGCTTGAACGATGAGCTCTCTCATCGCCATTTTGTTGCCGCCTGGCAACTGTTGTCGCACCGATACGTCGTCGGGAAAGCAGTTCACAAAAGCCGGTCGCGCTACTTTCTCGAGTCCCTCGCCTGTAAGACCAGACAACACAACCAGCCTCTGTACCTCCGCAGCGTATTCGTCGACTTTTTCCCCTCTCCATCTGATCGTTCCCAGCTTAGCAAAAGCGGCGTACTCTCCATCTGTGCATAGCTGCTCAATCCTTTCTTCTTCATCTATTTCGAGGTACAGTGCCAACGCACTCCCCTCCAAATACAGGGCCATGAGGCTCGCTAAATCTTCGATGCCTTGTAACCCGGCCACAACGTTGATCTTTCGAATCCAGGCTACAATGTCACCTTCGCCATAGAAAGGTCTGACGACTTCACTGCCGATCCTTATTGTATACAGACAACGACGTATGTATACAATTGCTGAAATACCTTTTCGTACGTGGGAAATGAAAAGAGGGGCACCTACCTACCTCTCTCGTCTGCGCCCGTCTAGTAGTAGTCACTCCGACGATCCTGCCCTACTCTGTTACCCAGTATAAGCAGCTGTTATGTCACCAACTCGAGAGCGAATTCCCTGACGTCCGTTTGCGATGCCTCGGCCAGCCAAAAGAGAATGACCCTGTCCTATCACCACCCCGCACTTCCTTTCTCACGCTTCATCTTCCGGTCAGTCCCTTGACCACTGACGCCATATCCCTCTTCTTCCGGCTCATCTCCACATAAACATTTTGGAAAATATGCCATAGTGCCAGGAAAAACTGAGCCCTTATGACACCTCTCTGCCACAATTACAATCTCCAATCCGAATGATTTTCTTTAAGACAATTATTAGAGCTCATTATCAATCGATTAATAAAATAAACCTTTCGCATAGACAGTTGCATGCTGCTGTCATGAACTACACAATGTGCTGTACATATGGTCACAATATCTAAAAAATAAAACGAACATGGTGTACATTAATTTTTTCCCAGTGTTAAGAATGTCTTCTTAACATTTATATAATCTGGACTTAATTCATATAAAATTATGTACACATCATATGCGTTACTACTTATTTATTTTTGAAATCTATCTAATTTTTTAGTCATCTTATTGTTTATCATCAGTTAAAACAACAATTGCTACTGAGTGAAGTGGGAGACAGGCACTCACACATGCGTGTGCGTATGTGTGCGCGCGAACGCGTTTAAACAGATATACTGTTTTACTCTTTTACTTATTTCAGTCATTTGACTGTGGCCATACTGGAGCACCGCCTTTAGTCGAGCAAATCGACCCCAGGACTTATTCTTTGTAAGCCTTGTACTTATTCTATCAGTCTCTTTTGCCGAACCGCTAAGTTGCGGTGATGTAAACACACCAGCATCGGTTGTCAAGCGATGTTGGGGGGGGGGGACAAACACAGACACACAAACAGATACATACACACACACACACATATATATATACATATATACGACAGGCTTCTTTCCGTCTACCAAATCCGTCTACCAAATCCACTCACAAGGCTTTGGTCGACCTGAGGCTATAGAAGACGCTTGCCCTGAACCCGGAACCATGTGGTTAGTAAACAAGCTACTTACCACACAGCCACCCCTACGCCTAGGTATGCAGACAGATAGATAGATAGGTGGATTGATGGATTGATGGATTGATGGATTGATTGATTGATTTCGTAAAATTCTAACTAGTCTACAACCCAGTTGTGCGACACTTTTACTAACACTAAGTAGAATTTTCTACCAGTTGCAGTCCTAAGAATTCTGTGGTCGCATATTCCTGCTATATTTCAGCTTGATCACACCATTCCAAAACGAAATGTTTATTTTATGATCACGATAGCAAGTAGCTCTACTAACTTTCTTTTAAATATAACGTGTTAGTCTGAAATCATCAAGACACACGTTGTCATCAAAATATAAATAATTTTGGAAACGAAATGTGAGATCAATAGAGAAGCACTCCGTCGGTTACGACGACGAGGGTTCCGGTTGATCCGAATCAACGGAACAGCCTGCTCGTGAAATTAACGTGTAAGTGGCTGAGCATTCCACAGACACGTGTACCCTTAACGTAGTTCTCGGGGATATTCAGCGTGACACAGAGAGTGACAAGGCCGGCCCTTTGAAATACAGTACAACAGAAACAGGAAGTAAGAGTGAGAGAAAGTTGTGGTGAAAGAGTACAGCAGGGATCACCACCATCCCCTGCCGGAGCCTCGTGGAGCTTTAGGTGTTTTCGCTCAATAAACACTCACAACGCCCGGTCTGGGAATCGAAACCGCGATCCTATGACTGCGAGTCCGCTGCCCTAACCACTGGGCCATTGCGCCTCCACTTGAGATCAATAATTTCCGTATATGAATATGTACAGTGCATATTTATGAATATAACGAAATAACTTGCAGTCATAAAAGTGTTTCAATGCATACGAATGAATATATATGTGTGTGT
>NC_042999.1:70643798-70851298 GCF_006345805.1 Octopus sinensis | reverse complement strand
GACATGCAAGATTGGCTTGCAATAACACGGACAAATCTTGTAGCCACAAATAAATCCACCAAGATGGCAGATAATTATATGTCCATTGCTTGCCTGAACATTATGTACAAACTCTATGCAAGATACTTCAACCAATTCCTCCAGGGTCATTGTGAGTAGTTAATGGTCAGGTGGAAAGATTGTGGTGATGTGCCAAACAACTACTGATAAACAAAGCTCTACTATACAAGGTTTAAAAAAAAGCATCACAGGCGCCTTAGAACAGTATGGCTTGATTATAGGGTGGCATTTGACTCTATTCATCACTCATGGCTGCTGAAGTGTCTCCATTTTGCAAAAGTGCCTGCTGTCTTAATTG
Organism: Octopus sinensis; assembly: GCF_006345805.1. Taxonomy (NCBI): domain Eukaryota; kingdom Metazoa; phylum Mollusca; class Cephalopoda; order Octopoda; family Octopodidae; genus Octopus; species Octopus sinensis. The sequence goes on along the minus strand of NC_042999.1, from coordinate 70,850,940 downwards.
CTGCCATTGAGAAGCTCACAAAGACCTGGACAACAATCCTCACACTTCGGACAGAGAGTGGAACGATCGTCTCCAGTGCCATAAATATTTCAAAGGGAATATTCCAGGGAGATAGTCTCCCTGGAAGTACTGTACAACCTTTGATAAACAAAGGTGTATAGTATGAAGAAAGAAAACACTGCAGAAACATTGAGGCCATATGGCTTGATTACAGGTAAGCATTCGATTCTATTCCCCACTGATGGCTGCTGAACTTTCTCCACTTGACAAAAGCATCTGCTACCTTAGTTGCAGCCATTGAGAGGCTCACAAAGACCTGGGCAACAATTCACATACTTATAACTGAGAGCAGGACAATTATCTTTGATGTTATAAATACAGGGAATATTCCAAGGAGATAGTTTTTCTGTAATTCTGTTTATTTTGGCATTAAGATCCATTATCATTTCTGCCACAAAAACCTAATGGCTACACACTAGGGTTTGCACCTTTTAAAGATACAGATGCAATCAATAATTTCTTTGTGAATGACCTGAAAATCTTTACTAAAAATGTTAAACAATGCCAAAAAATGCTGAAGTTTAATAACATGTTCAGCTGATATGGGAATGGAATTTGACCAAAAGAAATGTGCATAACTGATTGCTGAAAATGGAAAATCAGTCCCCCGAACTCACAACTTGTACATAAATGATATATCTATCTCTCCTGTTCCACATAAAGAACACCACAAATGCCTAGACATTGACAAAGGTATTATAAATAAAGATAGAGAGACCTGAAAATATTACACCTGACTTAGAAAACATATGGCGATCAGAACTCTCCACATACAACAAGACAGTATCTCACAATGCAGTAGAAGTGCTGATACCAACATTAGAGATACTTAACTTGTCTGTAGAGGAAATACATTCCATAGACATTAAACTCAAAAGATACTGACATCAACTGGAAAACTCCACAGAAACAGCGATATCAACAGAATCTGCTTAAGAAGAGATAAAGGAGGTAGAGGCCAGAGACCAGTATAGTCAGCCTTCGAATGTCATATTGTCTTTCTCAGGCAGTACCTGCTAAACAATAGCAGCAAAAATAAATACATAAACCTAGAATTGAAAAGTGAAGGGTACAGCTTCCTAAGTTTTGGCAGTGAGCTCTTCGGGAAGCACTCTCTTTTTGTTATTCAATATATACATAAACATCAGCACTTGAAATGTTGGTGGAACATCCCCATCAAACATATCAGGTTGGATACTCTTCTTTGGGACACACAAGAAAAGGAATGTACTACCATAGAGGTCAGCTGCCCTCCTGATGTGAATATCTCTTCAGAAATCAAATAGAAAGAGGATAACCACAGACAGTTACTTCAAAATCTCCAGCTTCTCTACCCAGATTATAAATTCACATTTATATCAATAATAATTGGCCTACCTGGTTTTGTCAGACAATCTGGACAAAACTAGGGTTTTTAGGGGGAAAAAAATCAACCAGCTAACTTACACATTACAAATACATACTGTAAGCAGAACAGTAAAAATATGCAAAACTTTCCTCAAGTTCAAAATGTGATTGTTTTTGGTGTCTACATTCTTAAGACAAAGTTTTGTATCTTTGTTAGAAATCCAATTCCTTCCTTACTGGAATTTTTCAAATAAGTCTAACTAGAAGAAAGATATATACATCGATGCATATAGTAAATAGATGCACATGAATGTAGAAAGTACAATTTTAGTTCACTGCTGAAAGTGTACGAGTCAATACATAGTGTTTTAAATTTATATCCACATAAATAAACAGGGAAAATGAACTTCAAATATACCACAAACATTCATTATATGTATGTTAGTTAGTTAGTTAGTTAGTTAATTTGGCTCAAAAGCAAATAGCAAGGCCATGTAGGGGGACATGGAGTTAAGTACAGGGTGGTGTTCATGTAAAGAGTTCAGGCCACTTGAGGTCCAGGGAGGCTTTGAACAAAGCGGTCGTCGGCATCTTCACCATCTCATCTGGCAGCTTGTTCCACGGATCCGCAACCCGGACGGAGAAAGCTCCTCTCCTTCGATTGAGATGAAATCGTCGCAGGTAGAGCTTTTCGGAATGACCCCGCAGCCGACGCTCCGGAGCAGGAGTGAAGAACAGCTCTTTCGAGAGGTTACACTTCCCGCATATGATGTTGTGGGCAAGAATGAGATCACCACGGCGGCGGCGTTTTTCAAGAGAATAAAGGTCGAGCGTCCTCAGCCTTTCTTCGTAGGACAAATTTTTGAGACCATGAACCAGGTGGGTAGCCAGCCTCTGGACTCTTTCGAGGTGCTGTATGTCTTTGAGGAGATAAGGAGAAGAGGCTTGAATCCCATACTCCAATATGGGTCTCACCAGCGTGACATAGAGTGGCAGGAATATGGCTGCTGTGAGCACTCCGAATGACCGTCGAATCAAAAACAGAATTCCGCGCGCTTTGTTGGCAGCATGGACGCACTGGGCCGAAGGCGAAAAGGAGGAATCCACCAAGATACCCAGGTCCTTTACCTGATCAGTCCTCTCCAGCAGCAGACGACCCGGCTCGAAATCAAGTTGAGTTGTAGGAGTAGAGCCGACAGGCAGATGACAGCACTTTGACACGTTCAGACACAGGTCCCAATCGTTAGACCACTTCCAAATTTGGTGGAGGCATCGACGAAGATCCTCTATACTACCGCGAGGAGCGACCAGTTTGATATCGTCGGCAAATAGAAGGGTGTGTTGCGTGAGGTCGTCGGGCAAGTCATTTATGAAGACTAAGAACAACAAGTTCACTGACAATCTACCTCAGCAGCTGCAATTTAACAAAAGGAGTGACACATTTACTCACACAATATACAAGAGTTGTTGATATCACTAGTGTTTGATATATAAACTGACTAAAACCAAGGGGCATAGCTCTTACAAATGAACAATAAAATATAGAAAAAAACATGTTGAATAACATGGTTGTAAAAACCCATTACCAAGCCATATTTGCAAGTGATTACAACTCGGTAACATGCACCATGTGGTCACTCACTAGTCATTATAGGTACCTATGTATTCATGAGTAGTTGGTGGTACCTCAGCCGCCTATATTTTTAACATTGATTCCAACATCTGTTGGAATCAAGAGCATTTCATCGCTCTTAAGTGTTATTGAATTTTTCACTTCATCTGTTTGAAATCTCAACTCAACTGTGCCAAAATACCTACCTCAAGTAACATAGGAGTTTAAGGCACTTTTCAATTCAAGCCTACATCATTCGCTCAAACTGCCTCATTTTCAGTTCAATGCATTAATATATTATTGTTTTACTTTGGATTTTCTCTTGAATTTGTTACTATGTATTTAGGTATATTTTTCAGTCATTTTTGGTGAGATTAATTTTTGCAATTCTTAGTTCTTTCGGCAAAAAAGAACAGCCTCTAATTTTCTAAATGCATTTAAACATTGCTGTTCAGTTTTTATCATATAAAAGTTTGAACAGGTGGTGGTGATGGTGAAAGTCATGTTCCTTTCAAATTTCTCTTTATCTTGTTTATCATTGTTGTTGTTCCTTTTGCTCGTATTTGTAGCAGTTTGAAGCGTGGCAGGAGTGTTGCCCTCATGTTTCTTTCACAGGTGTTGGTTTGTCATTGTTGTTATTGCTATTAATATTCATACACTCTCAGTTAACATCTTGTTTTGGTTGTTGTTGTCACCATTGCTATTGCTATTCATACATTTTCTGTTAATTGTAGCAGGTAGAGGTGGGAAATTATTTTCATAATGGCTCTTCCAAAAGCCATCTCTTGCCTTGATTTTAGAAGCTATATTGATTTTTCCTTAGCATGTACATTCGCTTTTTAAAATTTCAAAACTCACCTAGAAGAGAAGAAACTTTCACAAAGCAAACTTAGCCTCAGAAGATGGTAGTTGACTTAAAGACAAACTGGTACAATAAAAACCAAAATAATTTGCAGCACAGCAAAATTCAATAACAATTTATTGCACCAAACGATGTCATTCCCTTGTAAGAAGAACAACAACAACAATAATGTTAATAATATTGGGTTGGTGCATAATTATTGTGGCTCTTTTTCAAAAAAATTTATTCAACAAAAATAACAAAAACATCTTTAAATGATTATTCCGGAGCATATTCACCATCTACTTCAATTACTGCTTCCCATTTGCTTGGCAGACAGTCAGACCGTATTTAAAGATGTTTTTGTTAAATATTGTTATTATTTATGTTGAATAAAATTTGTTGAAAAAAACCCACAATAATTATGCACCAACCCAATAATAATAATTCCTTTATTTTCTAATCATTCAGCAAGATAACAATGATATCTGCAGTAAGAAAACTGGATTGTCAGAATGAATGAGTCAAGAAAGTACATTGTGTAATAATTATGTATTATAGGTTATATATAATATATATATATATATTATTATTTTTTTCCGTAATGAGATAAAAAAACCAAGGCTGTGTAGATTTTAGAACATTTATAAATAGGTCTTACAGCTGTTTCTAGGATATTTATTATATCCCTTCATCGGAGACAGTGTGAGATGGTTAAGCAATTGTTAATTTACAAAAGATATGAAGTAGAGAGTGAGGTGGAGGAATGAAAATAGATGTGAGATATGCAGGGATATTGTATTTGTAGATCCATTATTTAGGCAGAATGGTACTGGAATCTTATATATATACCATTGGCGTTAGGAAGGGCATCCAGCTGTAGAAACACTGCCAGATAAGACTGGGCCTGATGAAGCCTACTGGCTTCACAGACCCCAGTAGAACCGTCCAACCCATGCTAGCATGGAAAACGGACGCTAAACGATGATGATGATTCTGCCTAAATAATGGATCTACAAATACAATATCCCTGCATATCTCACATCTATTTTCATTCCTCCACCTCACTCTCTACTTCATATCTTATGTAAATTAACTATTGCTTAACCATCTTCTCACACCGTCTCCGATGACAGGATATATTAAATATCCTAGAAAAAGCTGTAAGACTTTCTATTTATAAATATTCTAAAATCTACACAGCCTTGGTTTTTTTATCTCATTACGGAAAAAAAAATTTTTTTATATACACATGCTGATATATGACCTATGTTGGACCCCTTATTTGCATAATCACCGAACCTGGAACTCAACTATGGTCTATCCATAGCACTTATTCAGCATTACCTGACACCTTTGGGTCTCACTGACACCATTACCTCTCATAACCTATATATATATATATTATATATATAGATATATGTATGTATGTATGTATGTGTGTGTGTGTATGCGTGCACAATATTTTGACACATTACTACGAGAGACTATAATAATTATAAATCACAGGTAGCCCTAACTATTGATCACCAGTGGGGAATTAGGAAGAAGGCGTGAGGAAAGTTCTTTTTTGTTTTTTTTTTATTTTGTTTTATTTTGAGTTGATTTTTGTTTGTGTTATTGTTTCTTTCAGTTTTTCCCCTCATAAAGTAAATAAATGGTTTTACAATTGCAAAAAAATTCAACTGCGAAATAAGTTTGTGCCTTTACAGGAAAAGTCAATTCACTCGGCACAAAAAGCTAAAACTTACTCTGTCAACTAATACATGGTCCATTGAGTACCTTTAGTGGACAACATTCTGTTGTAAATATTCAGGCCAGGTCTCCAGTCTGAAATAAATTCTTTTTCAAACTACCTTTAATCATGTAAAATGTCAAAAATGGTGCCCTACATCCTTTGTCTAAGCCGTACAAAAAGGAAGTATAATAGGTTAATGTGTTTGGAGAAGGATACAAAATATTGTATTAATATTTGTTGTTGCAATTGAGTTCTATCAATATAATTAAAAATTCTCTGACAGAGAGATCCACGGAAAATATAAAAGGCTATTTTCCTACAGGGCGCACTAACAATACACATCACATTACTCTTTTTACACATTTGTAGGGGAGGCAACTCAGAAAAACATTTATAAACCATTGAAAGGGAAAGCTTTTTTTTTTTCCTTTGAGTAATTAAAGAAAGTCACCATTTAAAAGGGTTACATATTTTTAATTTTCTTTGTGTCTTAATGCAGTAGAACATTTTCAATAGTACACATTTCGGTTATGAAGTTTGTCAAAATATTAAAATCAAACTATTTCGTAGAGTTATGTGCCTTGATTATACAATCATAGACAAGGCCTCAACAATTTTCTTCGAAACAAAAACTCTATAAATTCAATAACACCGCCTTCAAATTAAGAGCTGTTGTGTTGACACTGATATCTTTGCTAAAGAAATGTTTCACTGTGTGCACAAAAATTTTAAGTATATAACTCGATCTTATTTATTGAAACACTATTCCTAATAGAAATTTAGAATTAGAAATCTTTGTAACTTCGAAATTTGTCGTGAAAAACAAGGGTAGAATTCATGGAGATTAGTGATAAGTTTGTGCTTTTACAGGAAAAGCCAATCCACTCGGCACAAAAAGCTAAAACTTACTCTATTAATTAATACCTGGTCGATTGAAACCTTCAGTGGACAACATTCTGTACTAAGTATTCAGACCAGGTCTCCAGTCTGAAATAAATTCTTTTCCAAACTACCTTTACCCATGTAAAATGTCAAAGATGGTGCCCTACTTCCTTTATCTAAAGCCATACAAAAAGGAAGTATAATGGGTTAATGTGTTTGGAGAAGGATACAAAATACCTAAATTTGAAAGGAAAAAACAAAACACAAAGAAAAATATTGTATTAATATTTGTTGCTGCAATTGATTCCTATCAATATAATTAAAAATACTCTGACAGCGATCAACGGACAATATAAAAGGCTTTTTTGCCACAGGGCGCACAAACAATACACGTTACGTTACTTTATTCACACATTTGTAAGGGAGGTAACTCAGAAAAACATTTATAACATTAATTGAAAGGGAAAGTTTTTTTTTTTTTTTTCATTTGTGTAAAAAACAAATTCACCATTTAAAAGGGTTATATTTTTTTTAATTTTCTTTGCGTCATAACGCAGTAGTACATTTTCGGTTATGAAGTTTGACAAAATATTAAAATCAAACTACAACAAATTGCAAAAGCATGGATGGAGAAATTAAAATATATAAAAAAATTAAACAACATTAGAACATGATTGGTTTTTATTTCCTTCTAAATATCACAGCAGTAGGAATTTTTTTAAAAAACAACAAAAAGAAAATAATAGAATGTTTATACCTATTAAAAGTTTTCCAATTCCCAATGCATCAAAATTGACTGAGCAATCAAAAAAATTATAAAAATCTAAAGGTTTTTCACAGTGAAGAATGTAAGTTGAATAAATGCATTATTAAAAATTGTTCCCTTCAGAACCTAACACAAACAAACAGATATGTATTAATAAAGAACAGGCAAAATAAAATACTGGTGGTGGTTTCAATAATCCAATTGAATAATTCATACAACTAACATACCAGTCATATATTGCAATCTTTTACAGAGTCCAACCAGAAGGTTTTGGCAATCCCTTGGCCCAAGTACAAATATCTGTAAATTATTCTTTGGGTAAGGACTCCTTGCTTTTTTTAGTATATATTTTTTTTTCTTTTTTGAAATCTTTGTTATAAAAGATGTACTTTCCATTTTGACATGGGAAGTAATTACACATGACTACCAGATGGTTTTCATGTCACTTCTGCGTCTTTTATGTATTATATTTATAAATCAATTTTGTTGATAATGCATACAACAACTCTAAAATATTAATGAATCAAACAAAAATTTTAGACGCTACCAACAAAGAGATAAATACAGAGGATATTTCAAGTCTTCATCCACTTTTCTCTCCATGTTAATACTACAAATACTTCTTTAAACAACTTTTAAGAAACAAAATTTTTTTCAATAGAAAAGGGTTTTTTTTACCTAATAAAAAATAATGCCTGAAAAAAAATGATGACTAAAAATTCTATTTGATATAAGAATAAAAACAATTCGCTACTTCCACCAAAATTGATACAATCAATCACTCCGTTTTGCCATTTACAGGTGGAATTGCATTCTGCTCTTGCAACTGAAGTGCAGCTTCAAGTTCAGCTTCAAGTTGCTCTTGCTGTTCTCGTCTATCAGCAAATTTACTCATCATTGTTTCATATACCAGGAACGTGATGCAGCATGCAGGAGTAACTCGTACCAGATTAGGCACAAGCCCTTTATAGAATCCATAGACACCTTCATGCCTGAAATTCAAAAACAAAACCATTAAAATCAATACTCAGATTATTGAATGAGGGAAAAAATAATCATAAATTATTTTATGTGAGAAAAACAGACAAAAATAATTCACTGCAAACCAATACGTGAGAAATGATTATATCAAATTACATTAATATTTCAGATTTTTTTTTCTATACAAATAATGATATCAATTATTGTAGAAAGGTGTTGACTGATAGGTACTAAGGCTTTAGTCACTGATTCAATGATATTTACTGAGATATGAGCATTCTTCTCTCACATCTAAACTTCTGATGCTCTCTCTGTTTCTAATATCATAATTGTGCATAATAATAATAATAATGGTTTCAAATTATGCCACAAGTTCAGTAGTTTTGAGAGACAGGATGAGTTGATTATATCGACCCCAGTGTTCAACTGGTACTTATTTTATCAACCATGAAAGAATGAAAAGTAAAGTTGACCTTGGCAGAATTTGAACTCAGAACGTAGCAACAGGCACAATACCGCTAAGCATTTTGTCCAGTGTGCTAACAATTCTGCCAGCTCACCAAATTAATAATAACAATAATAATGATAATAGTTTCAAATTTCGGCACTGGGCCAGCAATATTTGGGGGGGGGGGTTGATTATATTGATACCAGTGCTTAGCTGGTACTTATTTCATCAACCACAAAAGGCTGAAAGGTAAAGTTGATCTTGGTGTAACTTGAATTAAGAACATAAAGCTAGAACTATCACTAAGTATTATGTCCAGCATGCTAACAATTCTGTCAGCTCATAACAACAACCACAATAATAATAATCCTTTCTACTATAGGCACAAGGCCTGAAATTAACCCCAGTGTTTCACTGGTACATAATTTATCAACTCCGAAAGGATGAAAGGCAAAGTTGACCTCAGCAGAATTTGAACTCAGAATGTAGCAAGAGGTGAAATACCACTGAGCATTTCATCCAGTGTACTAACGATTCTGCCAGAAGAGAGGGGGGGGGGAAAGCAGAAAAAGACTATATTCACTATGCAACACAGCTTCCATTGTCTTACAAAAATCAAAAGAAATATTTGAATTAACATTAAATGAAGAACAAACAAAAGAAAATATTTTTTCTGCATAAGAAGTGTCTAAGAGCTTTTGTTTCTCCCTCTCTCACTGGTTTAATCAGGAATAACATATGCCAGTGTGGGACATGGACGTTAGATGACGCTGATGAGGAGGGGGAGGGGTGACGAGGAGATGAGGAGATGGAGAAGAAGATGGGGGAGGAGGAGGGGGAGGGGAGGGGGAGGGGAGGGGGAGGGGAGGGGGAGGGGATTGGGAGGGGAGGAGGAGGCCCTTATGTCTTCCTCAGGCCCTCTCAGACTGAGATTAACATGGTTACACTTGCCAAGTTGCAAGTCAACAGCTGCAGAGAGGTATTTTAGTGGCTGACAGTCCAGGTATGAAGGACTAAGCATCATGGCTATGGTGGTGGCCTAGCAGTCCTTGAGTGGAGGTAACAGCCAACACCAAGATGCAGAAGTCACTGTCTTGGCAATGAAATAAAGCATAAAGAGGAGACAGTAAATCTGTGGGATAGAAGTTAAAATATGATTGAGCATGGCTTCATGCCAATTAGCTGAGTAGCCTTTCTTTAGATGTGGTCTATAATGTTTGAGTGCTTAGCAGCGGTAGCATCCCAGATGTGGAAGCAAAATTCCATTGAATATCTCACTTAGCCTTTATAGAAGGTAAGCAGTTGTTAAGTGGATGGAGAAAATTATTTTCTGGCTCTGAAGAGTAAAGTTAATCTTTGTGATGTAATCTTTGCAATGTTATGGATGCACATTCACCAGGAGAGATTCTTCATGATGGTGACATATAGCAGTTGCATTGACCTACAGGGTTCCAGTTGAAATGTTGTTCATGCTTATAAGAGACTGGAGTATGGTAGTGTTTTATTGATATGTGAAGTCATTAAGCTTTGAATGTGTTTTAGACTAGCTAATTACTGAAAGAAATTGTATAGCAATGTAACTATGAATATGAACGTATTTCTATTCTCTTTCATTTTTCGTCAAATTTATTACATTTCAAAGTAGTTTCTTGGCTTTCTAATAACCAGCTTAATATTACTGGATCGCCATGTTGATAGTTTAATACTGATGAGCCGACAGGTAATTTTGTAAACACAAATGAAAACTTTTGTTCTTAATTTTGATAAGTATTTCGACTCTCTGGCATTATACGTTTCGGAGATTCTAAGTTAGATAAGCAAATAATCAAGGGGAAATGATAATAGCTATGCAAAAAATATAGCTTTAATTTAGAAACTCTATTTTAAATTTCGTTTTTGGATTTGGAGTGTAAATAATGGACTAAGTCAAGACTATTGAAAAGGTTGTAAGACGCAACGAAAATTTTAGAAAAATAAAAATAAGAAATAAGTGGAAATTTTACCGGTGAGTGTGTTACATTATAAGGCACAAAAAGAAAATGACTCTCCCCAGACACAACAGAACTCTATTTCAAAATTATACTCGTAATTTTAATTTTTTTTTGTTTTTTAAGTTATCCAATCCAAGGGAGATTACTCTTAACCGACACACCAATTTAAAGGGAGATAACATTTGTTAGACTTCTACAAATTACAAGATTTAAATTTCAAAAAACATTCCACTAAATGAAGATTACAAATAATTTGAAAGTAATGTTTAAAAAAATATTCAATTGTTTCGACTATGCAGAACGTTATCTTCCATAGCATAACAGACTTTATTGACTATAGACCAGAGTATATCTCGGTTTGCATGGTTTTTTAACATATAAAACTGTAATAGCTGACTATTCAATCATCAATCATCATTTAATGTCCATGTTCCATGTTGGCATGGGTTGAACTATTTGACAGGAGCCGACGAGTCAAAGGACTGCATCGTGCTCCACAGTCTAATTTGGTATGGTTTTTATGACTGCATGAAGTCATTAAGTCCACCTATAGTAATAAGAGCTAACAAATGCAAAATTTATTTTGGAGAGCTAGTAAAAGTGGGATACAGCTATCTTGGTGAAGTAGAGAGGGATCTGAGATAACACAAGTGCTTTTCATAAATTAACATCAGGACAAGATGCCATTGTACCTGAAGTGCAGAGTATTTTATCCTGAACTTGTCATAACAGCAAAAAATTATGGAACAGAGACGTGAACAATAACTAAAAGCCTGGAACAGAAACTTAGGACAACACAAAGTAGTATAAAAAGATGCTTGTTAGGAATGACTAAAGATGGAAAATTTGTGAATGGATAAAATAGTAAGCAATAGTACAAGATATAATAAAACATATTATGAGAAAATGGAGCTGGAAAAAGCATGCAGTTCAAACAAATAACAACAGGGAGACAAAGCTGTGTATAGAACAGAGACTGAAGAAAAGAGGTTTGCTACATCAGGAAAGACAGCACAACATGGACAGATGAAATAGATAACTTTATGAGCATTACAGGGAGAAAAACAGCACAGGATGATTCCAACTGACACCTACTTAAGGATGTCCTCACATTACAGTGAAAAAATAATGGCTGAATATGATGAATGATGATGGTGATGAATGAAAGATGTAGAAACTGGTTGCTGAATACTATTGGGTGATCTTTGTACAGTTTCAATTTCTAAATCAGAGAGATTTTTACCATTCCTGATACACAACACTTAATTTATAAGCTCTTGTCCTCTGAGATTAAATACCCCCATACATTCCAAATGTTCAGCATTCTTTTCCAGAATTCTTTTCTTTTTCGTTCTGCTTCTTAAGTAGCCTTCCATTACTTTCTTGTTGACTTTCTTTGTCTACTCTACTTTTCACATAACAAAAACAAGATGATGATCAGGCATGTGCTACTGAACTACAAAGTACCTATTAGGCAAGAAACCTTCACCAGAGGCTCAAGTCTCATTGGACTGTTGTTTTGTAAAATTTGAGTTTGGTATAAAACATTTATATGAGGTTACTGACTTTAGGTTTACACTACCACCAGTGTTTTATGGAAAGATCATTGTTATGAGGGTTTTATTATTATTATTATTATTATTATTATTATCATTATTACTATTATTATTGGCATTACATATGGAATCCATGCTCGAACCATCACTAGTGAGTTTCCTCTAATCTTGCTTGTCCTTTGCTGTTTTTGACTGCTGAAATTGTAACTATTATTTGGCAGATGTATCCAAGTGTCTTCTAAAAGAGTTTCACTCCATTTCAATCACAGAATGGGTCCTTGTGGCCAATAAAAGAAATCATTATTATCATTACTATTGAACAAGTGGTTTGTTCCAGATGAGTTTACTATTAAAGGGGAGAGAATTTCGACTAGATTAAACTAAATGAAATTGAGGAACTTGAGTGAAGAGTATATATCATAAAGTAAAGTTCTGAAAGTATTTAGTCATTGGTAGCTGTGTATAATAAGTACTATTTCAATTCAAGACACAAACGTTCTACAAAGTTTTCTTATAAAGAAAAAATAGTTTGTAGTTAAAAAAAAAGGAAGTACATTTCATTATTATATTAACATTACTAGTGGTATTGATGCAGCATTCCAGATACGTCCTTTCCAAGTACACCTTTAACTAAGACATAGTAAAATAAAATAGATTTTTTTTTTTCTGCCTTCTGCAGAAATATGAAAAAGATATTGCAAGTAAGCAGTGTAAACCATCTCAAAATACCATAGCTTATTAACAATCTTTTCCAATCACTGTAAGAGCATCAAAATAAGAGTATGGTAGTTGAAGTTGCGGGTAATAGCCGCCAAGTCTTCATTAAACCATATCCTATTACCTTAAAGAAGAAAGTACTTATTGAGTATTATAGTTCTAGATGGCACTATGCCTGAATAAAGGATAGATGATCAGAGCTGGGAGGCCTTTGATTACAGGTTTGCTTCATCAGAGCTGATTTGCAACTAAACAATAACATGGCTTCAGGTTCATTCCACTTCATAGCAACTTGGGTAGGTATCTTCTACTAGAGCCCTGGGCTGACCAATGCCTTGTGAATGAATTTGGTTGACAGAAACTGTGTGGAAGCCCATCAGACAGGCAGGCAGGCAAGTAGGTAGGTAAGTAGATAGGTAGGTAGACAGATGGGTAGGTAGGTAGGTAGGCAGGTAGGTAGGTAGGTAGGTAGGAAGGTAGGTGGGTGGGTAGGTAGGAAATAGGCAAGCAAGCAGTCAGGCAAACATAGATATCTGTACCTTCATATCTGTGTTTGTCTTTGTTCCACCCACCCACCCCACTAGACAAGTGTTGGTTGGTTTGTGTGCCTGTAACTTAGCTGTTTGGCAAAAGAGGCCAACAGAATAAATACACGGCTTTAAAGCAAAAAAAATAGTACTGGGGTTAATTTGTTCAATTAAAACCATGGTGCTCCAGTATGGCCACAGTCCAATGATTAAAACAAGGAAAGGATAAACGTAATCACATAACTAAATAAGAGTCTTCCTTGCAGGTCGGCATCTTCAATTTAACTGAAGATAGGCTTTATCAGGAAATTCAAAATTGGGACATGAAGATTTCATTGAGAGCAAGAGGTATCAACTAACTCAAACAAATTACACTGTTATATCTAAAATTATCTTCAAAAGTGTTGTTTACCCATTTGTTAAGTATATCAAATAGTTTAGTATCTTTCTTTCTTTTCTTTTATTTCTGTTCTGTAGTTTTGCACAATGGTCTGTTTTTGAATAGTTCCTGTAGCATTTTCTTTTTGACTTCTTTTACTTGGGTTCCACTGAACTGCAGCCATGCTGGACCACTGCTTTGAAAGGTTTAATTGAACAAATCAAGCTCAGTACTTATTATTTTGTTTAGTTTGATGCTTACTCTATCAGTCTCTTTTTTTTTTTTTTTTTTGCCAAACTACTAGATTACAGGGATGTAAACAAACCAACACCAGTTGCCAAGTAATGGTTAGGAACAAACACAAACAGACACACACACACACACACACACACACACACACACACACACACAGAGGAGATATCAAGATATAAACAAAAGTTAATATTCTTAGTTCCTATTAATCACAGAATCGTTAACGTTGGGCTAAATGCTTGGCAGTATTTCGTCTGTCTTCACATTCTGAACTCAAATTTCACCATTCAACTTTTTGGGGTTGATAAAGCCAGTATTTCATAAAAGCACTCACTACACTCTTTTTCTCTTTCACTTGTTTCAGTCATTTGATTGCGGCCATACTGGAGCACCGCCTTTAGTTGAACAAATCGACCCCAGGACTTATTCTTTGTAAGCCTAGTACTTGTTCTATAAGTCTCTTTTGCCGAACTGCTAAGTTACGGGAATGTAAACACACCAGCATCGTTGTCAAGCAATGTTGGAGGGACAAACACAGACACACAAACACATATATATATATATATATATACAATGGGCTTCTTTCAGTTTCCATCTACCAAATCCACTCACAAGACTTCAGTCGGCCTGAGGCTATAGTAGACACTTGTCCAAAGTGCCATGCAGTGGGACTGAACCCGGAACCATGTGGTTGGTAAGCAAGTTACTTACCAAACCAACCACTCTTGGAGTGGTATTAGGAAGTGCATCCAGCTCTCCAACTGACCAGCTTCTGTCAAACTGTCCAATCCATGGCAGCATGGGAATTGAACATATGATGATGATGATGATAATGATGATGATGATGATGAGCACCAGGGTCAATTTGACTTAGCCCCTACTTCAAAACTGCTGGCCTTGTGCCAAAATCTGAAATCAATATTAGTTCCTACACACATTTCATCACTACGGTTGTTTAGACAACCCCAGCATTGACCCTGGGAAGATAAATGGCAAAGTTACCTTCAGCAAGATTTGAACTCTGAGCACCAAAAGCCAGAACAAATACTAAACATTCTATCCAACACTCTCAATATTCCACTAAGTATGATTCATCATGAGAAACAGACAAAGAGAGAGAGAGAGAGAGAGAGAGAGAGAGTGTGTGTGTGTGTGTGTGTGCATGTGTGTACACACACACATGTGCACATGCATATGTATATGAGGGAGACAGATGGTGAGCTGATGACATAGGTCTGATATGTTACATAAGTAGGAATGTATAAAGAGAAAGGGGGCCAGATGAGATATCTAAATGCAAGACAGTGACATCAAACAGCCTGGTGCGCTACAATATTACAAGTATAAAATAAGAGAGAGGAGGAGGGCCATGTATAAGAGTAACACATCTGATAAAATCAATAAGATTGATCTTAATATGTTACATTGTCATTAACAATAAGTAATAGCAGCAATACATTAATCAGTCTAGGAATCAAACCCAAAAGCTTAGGCAGTTCTATATTTAAGAGATGAGGAATTACGTATATTATTTACATTAGTTACATTTAATGGATATTTGTCCTCATCTTGTTTGAATAATAATAATAATAATAAATAATAATAATATTAACAACAACAACATCAACAATACCAACACCAACAACAACAACATTGAAAAATACGTTAGGAATGAGGACCCAAGTTCGAAATTTCCCCAAGATACCTGATGAAGGCTGGAGGGTATATCAGCCGAAATGTTGTGTTAACAGCGAACAAGATGAGGACAAATATCCGTCAAATGTAAATAATGTAGATAATGTCCAAAAGCTTATGATGTGAGGTTGAACATCCCAAGCTATTTAGCTACATGCCTTCCAACAGTACAAGATTTATTACCAAATAAAACTAGTCTCACCATCTTATAAAAATAACTTTTATATACTTAATAAACTGGTTTCTTACATAGCCCAGAGCTATTACAAGCCCGAGATTCATTACTATGAGTAGTTGCCAAATATAAAAAGAATGCTATCAGAAAAGTTAATTAGAAAAGATTTGAATTTAGATATCAATAATTACTTAAAATAAACAGACAAACAAACAAATGATGACAACAACAACAACAGCAGCAGCAATAGCGGAGTGCAACTCCCAGATGATAAGTGGATAAGGAAAGTGAAGAGAGAGAGTTACAGAAAAGCTAAAAAGCTCAACTGGTACTTATTTCACCACCACCACCACCACCAAAAAAAAGGTTGAAAATTAAAATTGACCTTGGCAGAGTTTGAATTCAGAATATAAAGACAGAATGCCCAACATGCTAATGATTCTGCCTCCTCCTCCTCCTCCTCCTCCTGCTGGTGGTGGCGGCGGTGGTAGTGGTGGTGGTAGTAGTAGTAGTAGTAGTAGTAGTAGTAATGGCTGATTGCTACCTAGCTCAGATACCAGGAAACCCAAAAATGGCAGAAATTCAAATGATAGTGTTCATGGGAAGTGCCCAATACTGTCTATGTAATCTCAAATTTTGAAACAAACATAATTTTCTTATGGTTTCTTAAACATTCTCTAGAACAACACTATGTACAAAACCAAATATATGGCACCCTAGGCATAACACCAACATGAATTTCTAACTTATTGTTTCTTGAGGTCTCTGGGTGAGACTTGGAGCCAACTTGTACAAATACAAAGCAAAAGTCAAACATAAAATAATGACGATGACAATGATGATGATGATGATCTTACGATATAACATAGAATTATATTAGTGTTCCTACATATCTCACATGTATCTATATTTATTAACCTGTTGCAAGAAAGAGCAACAAAATTTTCGTTAATCAACATCCAACCACATGAAAAAGCAGAAAGAACACAATGGATAATGTTTCAGAGATTCTTAACGAGACAGGATGGTTATGTGTGGGACACCTATGATAAAAAAAAACCCTGCTCAAGCAGTGCTGGCAAGGAAGGCTTGTGGTAAACCACATTATGGACATCATCATCATCATCATCATTTAACATCGTGTTTCATACTTTTTCTACTTTGATCTCATTGTTTACATTCTAAACAATGATATCAAAGATAGAAAAAATAGATAGTCGGTGAATATATATATATATAAATTTCAAGAGTTATTACTCTTTCGTCAGCACCACATCCAAATCTTCAACTATCTCCAAACGTATTTCTTAAATACCCAGTAAGTCTAGTGGTATAATACTATTGGACAGACCAATTTACATATGAAACATATTCCTGGCAGCTGATGCACAAATATTAATTGCTAGCAAGGATACAATATTTTATTTCGGAGTGGTTGGCTTTAGGAAGGGCATCCAGCTGTAGAAACACTGCCAGATCTGACTGGCCTGGTGCAGCCTTCAGGCTTCCCAGACCCCAGTTGAACCGTCCAACCCATGCTAGTATGGAAAGCGGACGTTAAACGATGATGATGATGATGATGATGATGTAATATACTACCAAGTATATTAAAAGCTTACAAGTCAGTACTGTGTCTTACTTTTGTGTTAGCAGTGCAATGTTGCATTTTTAAGTTTATCTCTACAGATTTTTTATGGAATCCAGAGCCTGCACTGAAAGGTACACTGTTTCTTATACAAATATCATCATCATCATCATCATCATCGTTTAACATCCATTTTCCGTGCTAGCACGGATTGGATGGTTCAACCGGGTTCTGGGAAGCCAGGAGGCTGCACCAGGCTCCAGTCTGATCTGGCAGTGTTTCTACAGCTGGATGCCCTTCCTAACGCCAACTACTCCGTGAGTTTAGTGGGTGCTTTTCACGTGCCACCGGCACAGGTGCCAGGGGAGGCTGGCAGCGGCCACGATCGGTTGGTGCTTTTTATATGTTTATGTAAATTTTAAATAAACTCATTCGTACACTAAGAGCTGTAGAGCATTTAGTACTGCACTCTCCTGTATCTCTTAATTACAGTACTATATGACTAACAAATATTTCTTCAACTGGCTGCACACCACATGCAACCTGAACGCATCATACTACACTCACACTGCATCCATGAACAGAGATCTCAGAAAAAATATCTTCCGAAAGGAATTTCTTCAAACGTACAAGAAAATGCACATCTCAAGAAAACAATTTTGTACCACATGTTTTTAACAAATGATCAACACATAATTATAGCCTTCATAGTTGCTACAATTGCTAGACTTCACAATACCTGGTGATCTCACATAGTGCTTTTATGCAAATAATAATACCGAACTTCCAATGATTATGGGTAGTTATAAATACAAACAGGATTTCAAGCCAGTGCATAAGAAGAATTACACAAAAGGTTATAAAGCAGGTAGAGTATGTCCACAAATATACACACAAATAGAAAATACATGCTGTATTAAAAGCCGGTCAGTATTTTCATTAAAAAAACTACAAACAATGATGATGGTGATGATAATAAATGTATATGTGTGTGTGTGTATACATATATATATACGAGGTCTGATCAAAAAGTATCTGGACTGTTGCCATAGTAACGAAGCTAAAGCACGCAGAGTGAAGCCACTTGACACATGTGCACTAAGTTTTAACATTCTAGCTGGCTTCCACCATTTACAGTGCTTGGAAGGAACATGTATAGCGTGTGATCATCATATTGACCATGATAGGGAAAGTTGTCATAGCAATACCTGCTCAGAAGCTTACACAAAGTTGTAGAAAGTGTATGGAGAATAATGTATGAACCGCACACAAGTGTATGAGTGGTTCAAAAGTTTCCAAGATGGCCGAAAACATGTCAATAGTGATGAACGTTCTGGGAAACCCACCACCAGTAGAAATGAGAAAAACATCACAGATGTGCATGCAGCTGTGAGGGGAAATCATTGAATTGCTATCTGTGAGTTATCAGAGGATGTGCAGATTAGTTACAGTTCAGTTCAATCCATTATCACTGAAGATTTGTATATGAGACACGTGTCTGCCAAGTTTGTACCAAAACTGCTTTCAGCTGACCAAAAAGAGGCTTGAGTTTCAGTTGCAAAAGATCTCTTTGACCATGTCGAGAATAACAAAAACTTTTTGGCAAAATTTGATGCAAAATCTCTGCTCGACTTTCTGTCATGGCCAATGCAACAATCACATATTACATATGATCCTTCTAAGCACTACTGTAAACAGTGGAAGTGAGATAGAATGTTAAAACTTAGTGCACATGCACAGCAGAGTTTAAGGTCAATCTGTGTCAAGTAGCTTCACTCTACGTGCTTTAGCATTGTTACTATGGCAACAGTCTGGATACTTATTGATCAGCTCATGGCTACCGAATGATTGTCACATATTACATTTACAGATAAATTCCTCTATTTACATATCGAGGTCTCTTTCATTCTTTTGTTGTCTTACCATTTCTATCAATGTGTGTGTGTGTGTGTGTGTGTGTGTGTGTGTGTGTATGTGTGTGTGTGTGTCTGAGGGGTTGTTTACAAATAGATGTTATTGAATAAATTTATGTTCAAAGTGAGTTTTGAAAAAAGAATAAACTCAAAAGATACTTTCAAAGCTTTCTTTGTTTCTATCCTCTAATTGTGAAGGGAATTTGTGGAAAAGATAAACCCATAAGATGTGGAACAAAGTGGTGAGAAACGATCTACATAAATTTGAAATGTGTATGTATTTATGTATGCATGTGTTGATGCTATCTTCCTGTTAAGGCAACAGCAGGAGAAGTATTTTGCAAAATATAAACCTCTGTACTTGGCTTTTGTTAACGTGGAGGAAGCTTTTGACAGGTTACTGTGCTCCTTTATCTGGTGGACAATGAAGAAGCTAGAGAAAGATGAGTGGCTGATGAGAGTTGTATAAGTCATGTAAAGGGATGCTGTCAATATGATGAAATCAGCAATGAGTATAGTAACAAATTTAGTGTACAGGTCAGAATTCACCAAGGATCGGTTCTCAGCACCCCTCTTGTTTATCATAGACCTCCAGGCTATATCAGCAGCTATTAAAGGCTGGTTGCCATTGGGAGCTCTTCTATGCTGATGATCTTGTTCTTATAGCTGAATCTCTACTAGAATTAGAGAAGAAATTTCAGGTGTGGAAGCATGGTCTGGAATCAAGGCCTAAGAATTAATTTAGCAAAGTCCTGATAAAAAGGAAAGCAGACAAATAATTTCTTCAGGGAGATGGCCCTGCTCAATATGCAGAATAAGTATAGACAGAAACTCTGTGCAGCATACCCAGTGAAAGGTATAGACACATAACAGGTGCAGTGATATCACAGGAAGCAGAGAGAGTAGTCTTTGTAAGTGGCAAATGTGCTTGTACAATAAACACTTAGAATGTACAGGAAATAGACTTTCTCAAATATTTGAAAGGATCCTTAAAAGTAATAGATAGCCTCCATTACCTAGGCAACAAAGTTAGCAGTGGAAGAGGATGCTCTGAAAGCATAGTGACTCGAATAAGAATGAACTGGGCAAAGTTCAGAGAGCTATTACCTTTGTTGCTAACAAAGGTCTCTCCTTCAAAGTGAAACAAAAACTGTATGATGCCTGTGTATGGTCAGCTATGCTACATGGGAGTGAAACATGGGCTATGACTGCAGAGGACATGCAAACGCTTAAGAGGCATCAAATGTAGTATGCAAGAGAGAAGACTGCACTGTTATGTTCATGTAATGCCTATAGGAATGTATGCATATAGATGAGGACAGCTGCATAAAGAAGTGCCAATCTCTAATTGTGAAGGGAATTTGTGGAAAAGATAGACCCAAGAAGATGTGGAACAAAGTGGTGAGAAATGATCTTCAGATGTTGGACCTCACAAGGGAGATGACAAGGAATTGAAACTTCTGACAATTTGCTGTACTTGAGAAGACACATGAAGCTAAGTAAAATCATGGCCATCCAGGCATGTCCTTTACAGCCATGCCCCACTCACATACACATATACATGATTTGTCCTCAGTCAAAACTCCCAAACAACCCAGCTTCTCTCCACCCATGATAACCACCAGTGGTAAGCCCCTCATGTGCCTATCTATACACTCTCCATGCCCCCACATATCTACTATACTCCCCATCCCAGCCACTCCAATTTCTCTCACAATTTGCTATACTCATCAATTCTTTATCTCTAAACATCTCCCCTCACATTCTCAGAGAGCATCCCATTCTGTACCACTTATACTCCCACCACTGTTCCTTATTGATAGGACCCAATGCATCTCCAACACTATTTATTTCCTTCTCTCACTCTGAACCTCTCTCTCTCTCTCTCACTCTCTCTTTCCTCTTCTTTCTTTTCCGACGGTGGTAGTCAAGTATCTCCTCTATAGTAAGAAATCTATTTCTGTCCCTCTAATACTTTAACCTCTCATCTGGCACAAAACCACTTCCCTTGATTCCGCTCTCTCTCTTAGGTGAGAGGTCTTCATCTCGCAAGTTACTTGGTGACCTAACTGGTGTTGGTGCCATGTAAAAAGCACCAATGCTGGTGCCTTGTAAAAAGCACATAAAAACCAGTATACTCTATAAAGTGGCTGGTGTTAGAACATCCAGCCATAGAGACCATACCAAAGCAGACAATGGAGCCTGATGCTGGTCTCTGGCTTGCTAGCTCTTGTCAAACCATCCAACCCATGCCAGCATGGAAGAAGGCCATTAGATGATGATGATGATGATGATGATGATGATGATATGTGTGTGCATGCATGTGTTGTGTGTGTGTGTTTTATTCAATCATGTTATTTTTCTCTCTATTTTTTTCCTCTCCTCATCTATCCTTTCCGAAGAAGAGCGTAAATTTGAAACATTAAAAACTTCTATTTTTCCTGAGTATAAACTAAATACACTCTGATTGTTGTTCTTTCACCGCATCTTCATGTTTTTTTTTTTGTTCTTTTCTGGACCATATAATATATATATATATGTAGGCGCGGGCATGGCTGTGTGGTTAGGGAGCTTGCTTCCTAGCTACATGGTTTGGGGTTCAGTCCCACTGCGTGGCACTTTGGGTAGGTGTCTTTCACTATAGCCCCGAGCCGACAGGAGCTTTGTGATTGAATTCGGTAGGTGGAAGTTACTGCCGTGTGTGTATATGTGCGTATAGCTGCTCAGTGCCTCTCCGAAAGAGAGAGAGGGATATATATATATATATATATATATATATATATATATATATATATATATATATATATATATGCACATACACACTCACAAACACACATATTCACACATAAATATCTATATAAAAAAAACAAGCAGACCAATACACATATATTTATGCACCCAGATGTATATGGATAGAAACAAGGCACATTAACAGCAGGACATAATTTAATTGAAAAAAAAAAAACAGGTTTCCAAGCAAACATGAATACAGTCAGAATAATAAACAAAACCACCAATAAGTAAGGCCTTGAGACCTGCAAGAAATAGCAGCCAAAAGTCAAATTAAATGTTACCATCTTTAAAAAAAAGGGAGGAAGCATATTATCTAGTTGCAAATACATGATGCCTGAATGTAGGACAGGATGGATACGGTTGAAATACATTCAATTATAGATCTATCAAGTGAGTGTTGATCATGCCTAAACAACTAAAGAGAAACACCATAAGAGTACAATCAACCTTCAGAAATGGTAAGCACCTTTAGTAGGTTGTTATATAAGAGCTGCTTAAAAGTATGTATTATTCATACACTTAACAGACTGTTAGTGTTTTTGTGGCTGTTAGATTTCCTTACAGAAATAACATATGCATCAAGCACATAGAACAGCCACAAATTAGATAAAAATGATATGAGACAACCGACAAAAGTACACTAGGAATAAAAATAATTTATCATATACACTTATACACACACACACACATACACTCACATACATATATCATCTACACGTGTGTGTGTATTATATACATATATATATACACACACACACACACACAAGAACATGTATAAATATATAAATATACACTCATACACACACAATTGTGCTTATTTTTTGTTTTCCATCCAATTAGCTGAACTGCAAACCCAGTGACAGACGTACCTACTTACAGTAGAGTACTTTTAATACTTGGTCTGAGATAGCTGAGTAAAAATACCTTCCCAATTCATTGGTATGTAAATGAAAAATTCAGAATAACTGCTACATTATTTGAAAACTGGTCTAAAAAAAAAACTTATTTCCTGAAGTTGAATTATATACAATGGAAAATAATATTGTCTTCAAATTTTATTACTAACTGATAACATTCTTTCACATCCCTGCCATTTAGTACAACCTTTATGTTCAAGTTCTGTTCTTGCTAGTCATTATCATACCATTTAACCAAATATTAGATGAAGGTATAATTTGTAATTTTGAAACAAAATTATGATAAACAGTTATATTAAAAATACGTTGGGCCTCACAGAGGAAATGACAAAGACTGAGACGTCTGAGATATGCTGTGACTGTGAAGACCTGACAAATGAAGTGAGTTCATGGCTCGCAGGCCAGCCTGCTGTGCTAACCTTGGATCGTAGAGTGACCCGCTGTTCTTGAGGAGACCTATTGAGTCAAGTACGTCAACACCAACATCAAAATAAAAAGAGACTGATAGAATAAGTACCAGGCTTTTAAAAAGTACTGAGGTCAATTCATTAGGCTAAAAAATTCTCTAAGGTGATGCCCCAGTATGTCTACAGTCTAATGACTGAAACATGTAAAAGACAAAAGATAAAAGACTGTGTGAAGATAATTTCAGTAGTAATTTGTAAAATTAAAAAAAACAATTTTAAATGCATGATGGAAGGTCATTGATAATAGAATTTGAAGCCTACCCCCTACTATTTACTATTTATGCATTTTCAATGTGTACAGTGAGTCACAGAATTAACCTACAATTTAAACCTAGGGATGACTGTACTTATACACATACACATATGCATAAATGCAAAACAGACACACACACACACACACATATGCATTCATAAATACAAGTAAATGGCATCATTAAACTATTGATGACGACAATGACAACAACGGCGGCGGGAGTGGTGGTGGTGGTGATGCATGATGTATTTACATTTGGTTTTTTCACCCAACATGTTCCTGCTAAGTCTTCATCACTTCCTTCTCTTACAGATTTTGAAAAAGAACAAAAAAATGCTTTCAAAATTTTGTTGAGGCCCTATCTGATAACTACCTATTCAGTTATAACACACTTAAAAAAACAGAACAACAGTAAACTCTTAAAATTAAAAAAAATGAATACACATACAAATGTATATACATGTATGTATGTATATATATATATATATATATATATATATATATATATAGATAGATAGATAGATAGATAGATAGATAGATAGATAGATAGATAGATAGATAGATAGATAGTCAATCCAAACAAGAAAGTGCAAAAAAAAACACAACAACCCGAGGACATGGAACAAATATACACACACACACATACACACAAAGATACTCTTGTCCATACATGCATGCATGTGTGAGACAGGGGTACCCACATTTGGGTGGGTGTGAACAGAAAAAAGATGTATCAACAACTAGGTAATATCTTAATTAAAATAAGACTACAAAAAGATATATCATTTTAATTAAGATATATAGAATCCAAGCAAACATAAATACAACTAGAATAATTTACAAAGGAACCAACAAATGGGCCCCTGGATCTGCAAGAGATAACAGCCAAAAATCTGACTCAAATTACATGCTATCATCTTTTTAAAAAAGTGGGTGTGGGGGACACCATATAATCTTGTTGCAAAGATATGATGCCTAAAAGTAGGACAGGATGGATACGGTTGAAATACATTCAATTATAGATCTATCAAGAGAGTGTTGATCATGCCTAAACAACTAAAGAGAAACACCATAAGAGTACAATCAACCTTCAGAAATGGTAAGCATCTTTAGTAGGTTATTATATAAGATGCTGCATAGAAGTATGTATTATTCATACACTTAACAGACTGTTAGTGTTTTTTTGTGGCTTTGTGGCTGTTAGATTTCCTTACAGAAATAACATCTATATCAAGCATATAAAATACGATAGACGTAAAGACAGGTAGGTAGAAGCAAACAGACAGACAGGCAGACAGACAGAAGGCAGGCAGGCATAGGGACAGACAGACAGACAGACAGACAGACAGACAGACAGACATAGGTGATCATAGGTTTGTTTAATTCACTGTGACCTGGTGCTAAACAACAACATCAACAAATACAGAAATCTACTCTAAAGATGTACCTCATACAGAAATATCTACTGCCCAAAACTATTACTGTGCAGAGAGAGGGGCAAAAGAATGGTTGATGAACCCAACATGATTGTATATTCTACCTTATTGTCCACAGAAGAGAAAACACAAAGTCAATTCCAACAGGATCTTAATTCAAAACAGTTGTATTGTTTTGACTGTATGTACACTTCACTAATCAGAAAATTCAAACATTTTTTCCCAAGTACTTACATTACTCTCTCCATGGTTTTATTGTAATAAAATAAGATAAAAGATATAGTGAACTGAGTCTGTTCCTAGATCATGTATCTATATTATGAATCTATATACTGTATAGGTGCATGACTCAGTGGTTAGAGCACCAGGCTTATGATTGCGAGGTTGTGTTCAATTTCTGGATCAGGTTATGTGCTGTGTTCTTAAGCAAGACACTTTATTTTACATTGCTCCAGTTCACTCAGCTGTAAAAATAAGGTGTGACATCACTGGTGCCAAGCTGTATCAGACTTTGGCTTTCCCTTGGACATCATTAGTGGCATGGAGAGATCAGACTTCATTACTTTGTACCATGTCTTCTTTCTTCTATAAATTCCATCTACTTTAAATGATCAGTCCTTTTTTACACAGCTGTCATCATCCATACACATCACTTAATCATACCAGTGCAATCTTCTCTCTTGCACACTACATTTGAGTCTTTTTATGCCCTACTTTTCTCTCACCTCACTTGTACTTTCTTGTACATGCACACTAACGTTGTAACATTCATCAGAGCATAATAGCTTCATTCCTTTCTAATCTTCAAAAATTCTCGGCATTCGAGGCCACTGTCTTTCTACCAAGTAGCATTGCTGTTTGTACGTAAGCACTGTACCATGTGCCCTTCCCTCTAAAGGAGAGTCTTTTTATTACAAACAAAAATGATAACTTGCTGAACTGTATCTCTCCAATTCTTATTCTAGCAACTATAATTTCAGAACAGCATCCTCCATTGCTAATTAGTCACCTAGATAACAGAAACCATCTACTATTTCTTATTTATGAGAATCTATTCCCCATGCATTCTTAGTGTATATTGCCCCTGTACATTTGCTACAAGATCTATGTTTCCATGAACCTTCATGTGATTTCACTGCACCTCTTGTATGTCCATTTCTTGCAGTGGGTACATCTAATGGAATTTCTGCCTACACCTTCTCTATGTATCCCTGAAGGGAGTAAGAGTCCTGTATTTTCCAGCTTACTAGAACTTTGGTTTTTTGCTAAATTAAATTTAAGGCCCTTTGATTCCAAGTTTTGCTTACAGACCTGGAAATCCTACCTGTACACTCAATTTGTTACTGTACTTGTAGTTAACTCTTACTCAACTGACAACTCCACACGACATGACTTGTAAGTCTCTAACAAGCTATCTGTCTACTCCTAGCTTGCTCAAAGACCATCAGATCACACAGAGTAAAGGATCCTGTGAAAGGCTTTCTCCACATCAACAAATACCAAGTATAATGGATTAGCTAAATACTCTTCTTGCAGTTGTCTTACCAGAAAGACAACATCAGTAGTATTCCTCACAGGCACAAAACCAAACTGCATCTCATCTCATCCTATTCTTAATTAATTGGGCTATAACTCATTCTGTAAGCTTCATGACCTGGTCCAGCAATTGGATACCTCTTTAATAACTTTTTTCTAAGGCATCTCCTTTACTCTTGTAACTGTTGACTATAATGCTGTCATCAGGTATAACACTTTCCCTGTACAACCTGATTAATTATATGAGTGACTATTCCGTATCCTACACCACCAGATATTTTAAGCATTTCAGCAATGATTCCTGATGACCAGGAGCTTTCTTTGCCATCATATCCTTAACTGCTTTATCATAATACTGTCAACAAGAAAGCTGGTTTCTCTGTTGGGTCCATGCTGGGAAAATTCTCTTCTCTCATACATTCTCTACATTTACTAAGCTTTATAGTAGCACTTCTATACCTCTTTCTTTCCAGAATCACCAAGTGCAAGTGTACCATGATCCATCTGCACACATTTGGATTTTTTTTTTTTTAATCTCTTTGTCTTGATATTGAGTATTAGTTGTGAACAAGTATCACCATAATACAAGTAGTGTTATTCATTTCAAAACTTCTGTGAAAAGAGGTTTTGACCATGGGGAAATATCTTGCTTAGAAACATGAAGATTGGTAACAGAAAGAGTATCAAGCCATAAAAAATCTGCCTCAACAATTTCTATTTGACCCATGTAAGTACAGAAAGATGGACATGATGATGATGATCAATCAAAGCAAACTTTTCGTTTTTTTTTTAAACATTTTAGTCCAGGAAGGTGATAAAACCCATAACTCTAGCAGTCCTTTCCAAGCAGGTTAGGGATTTCGTGTAGCTTATCTGACACCGTTCATTAAGCTTTGCTGATTCAGTTATTGAATCTATTTAGATTGAACATTTTGTCCCTAAACATTTTGATACCAAGAAAATATTGTCTGTTCTACATAACCAACTTCTGGAGGAGCATTGCTCGTAATTACCAAATGAAGAACTGATTTTCAATAAATCAGCATTGTAATCATTTTTGCTTTTAATATTATCTTTCACTTTTTATTGCTTTCATATATGAGATAATTCCATTTTAACAAAGCCATCTGTCTGTCAGTCTGTCTGTGCATGCACTTCTTTTTCTTTTTGTCTATGTGAAGAGAGGATGTGTCTGTATCAATTTTCTCAATCAATTTTAAAGTTTCTCTTTGTATGTGTAACATCTCAATCTCTCCCTTTCTCTCTCTGTTTACATGTATCCATGCATGTGACTGCATATTTGCTTTTAGCATCAAAATGCCTGCCAAATAAAAAAAAAAAGTACCACTAAAACAAAGTTAGTGTCCAAACAGCTATGCCCAATAATCCCTCTTCTCTTTCAGCTTGTTGCCAGACATCATGGTTAAGGCTCAGTTTGAATTTGAACAGAATGATAGCTTTAAAGGACAGGGGGAACAGGGCCAGGAAAGAAACTCAAGAAAAAAAACATGCGTAAAGATAACAGTTTGGGGGGAATTAAGATAAGACATATAGGATGACAAAATGTAGCAAGTTAATTACATTAAAACAACTTGCAAATTCAAATGAATTGCTGTAGATAATAATAGAAGAGACAGAGGTAAGGTATTGAGAGCATTTCTGGGAGTGATTTGCTGTTGGATAGCCTTTAGAGCAGTGTTTCTCAACATTTTTACCCCTGCATAACCCTTAAAATAAATTACATATCTCAAGGAACCCCTGTACAAAAAATATTATATACCATATCTTTCTCATATTTTTTCATTATTCATGTGGTAAATATCATATATATATATATATACACGGTTGTCATATTTTTTTAATAACATAACAGGTTTGACAGGATGATGTCTATATTACAATAACTAATATGTTGCGCACGTATGGTAATATTACCATTAGCTTATCTCTTTCTCAAGGGAACCCCTAGGAACCTTTTTGCAGAACCATAAGGCTCTGGTGAACCCTGGTTGAGGAACGCTGCTTTAGAGGGTAGAGTGAGATGGAGAAGGATTCTAGAATAGTTGTTTAGCAACTGTTCTGCTTTAGATGTCTTAGCAGTAGTCTATATGGTGTTCACTTGTATCTTAAGAGAACATTTAGTCTCTGAGGAGGCATAGTTTGTTACAAATATGTGATATTCTTGAGAATTTTATATATATTGTGAGAGTTAGCATTCATATAGTTTTTTAATGTTTTAGTTGTGAATAGCTATTCATATGTAAAGATGCAGTATGGTTAGTTCCTCACATGTGTAGTTACTGTTTAACACTGTAGGAAGAATAAAATTTCCATGAATTGCATAAAGATTGTCTTATGTAGATGAGTGAATATGTAAAGATGAGGGCCTTTACATTACCAGTATTTAATTGGAAGTAGGTCAATGTGTAGGAAAGGGGCATGAGAAGTATAACTGAGCAACACTAATGTTAATAGAATGTGGATTGAGAGAATTACGAAATGTGTGATAGAATAGCTTGATAAGAAATTTTCTAAGTAAACTACCAGAGATGGGTGGAACCCACAAATGCAAGACTTAGCGAGAAGTAATTGTGTCAAATATTATTAAAGGTTTTGTGGATTTCAAGGCAACAATATTGTTTTCAGTAGCATTCTGAAAAGTTGAAGATCACAAGCATAACGCAGAGTAGCAAATCTTGGTTCTATGGAAACTGTGGTAATGAAAAGAACTCAAGGTGAAAAATATTGGAAGCAATAACTATGTCATTAGATGGCAGGGCCTGTTATTAATTCTCTACATCCATTTTGCCCAATATTTTCCATACTACTGGAAGAGGGAAGAGCTTTAATTGGACCACTTATTTTTACAATAGGATATACATCCAGTTGATAATAACTCAACTATCAAATAGAATCAGAATTTGGTTTTACCCATCAGGGAACCAGAAACACACTAAGTTATCACATTCAAGAATTCAACATGATTCTTAGTAATGCTCGAACTCATGACAATATGAGGAATAATCAAACACCTCAATTTTACAGTCAATATAATCCAGCAAATCATAATTCAATTCGTTCCTGCCCAGTCACTATAAATTCATTGCTTAAATTTCATACAGCATTACATTTATGTGTACTTTACTGTAAAAAAAATAGAAAAACAAAAACAATTTATGTAAGGAAAAAAACAATTCAATAAAGCATTTGTAATTTTTTTTATTTAAGATTCATTCAACAAGGTATGCAAAATATATACCACATACACTCAAAAAAAAAAACAAAAAAAAATGTCCTTTTGTTTAATTTCTTCAAGAATTCCAAGTGGAATACTTGGCATGGGATATACAAAAGTATCAATACATTATCATTATTATTAGCTTGTCCTTCACAGAAGTCAAGTGAGAAAGATAGATGTTGCCACTACTGTCTTTCAGTGGATTAAAAAGTTGGCATGCATATATATATATATATATATATATATATATATATATATATAGTGTATGTCTTTATGTCCATATAAATATGTGTGAATCGGTGTATGTATGTTTGTATGTAAGTATATATGTTGTATATATGTTGTATATGTATGTGTGCAGGCATGTTTGTTTCAAAAAGTAAATTAATGGCCTCAAAGGAATGTGAAAAGAAAAGAAATAAGTGCTACAACAATTATAAAATGACCTCCACATAATTAGAAAGAAAAAATTAATTTTTTTTTTTTCCAAATTAGGCATGGGCAATAATGAATAGAAAATGATAAAATGTGATGTTCATGCCTTTCCCAAGGTCATTAACAAATTAGATTACATACAAATGGAAATCAAAACCAAGGTATGGAATGAAGACCTGAAGATCTTGTAACAATACTCTGGCACCTGCCAAAAATAGTCTCTCTGACAAAACATCACTCATTTGTCTAAGTAGAGAAAGTCATATTTCTGAGTCCACCACCCAATGATGTGAAATGGTACTTGGTTGATTAGAGAAGCTAACAAAGCACCAAAGTCAAACATCTTACAACTTAAACCTCAGTGCCAATTACAATAATAAATTATAATAGAAAAAGCATTAAAAGAAAAAAAAGCCAAATAAGAAAGGAAAGCGTTAAAAGAAAAATATACAAAAAGTTGTAACTTGAAAAATAAAAAGAAAGAAACAGCTAGAAACATAATCTACTATTTGTTAATAGAGAAAATAAATTTTAGTTTTGTTGGGCTTTTATTTATGTCCACATAGAATTTTGCTTTTATACATTTGTTTTGAACATAGGTTATGGTCAGAGTTAAAATAAGCACCAAATCACATAGTTCTGAATAATTTTTTTTTAAAAAGTGTAATTTATATTTTCTTTTATGGGGGTGGGCATGTTATTTTTTGGGGGGTTTTTTGTTTGTTTTTTGTCTACTGGGGTATTGCAGCTTGTTTTTAATTATTACTGTTATAAAGGCCTGTAGAATTGTAAGAAATAAAAATCATTTGAGTACAAGAGTGAGAATAGCAGGGATGGTAGGGAGAGAACTTTAAAATGTGCCATGTTGGAATTTCTATATTTACGTTCAACATAAAATTATTCGGACACAAAAGTATCTCTCAAACAGAACACAAACAGTTGTGTACACAAAATCCAAAGATAAAATTTTATACATGTATACTGGAAAAATTTTATACATGTATATAGTAGTCATGAATATTGAAAATTATGATGAGAGATAATGAAAGATAGAAAGGAAAATCAAGAAATAATGGAAAGATCAGAGTATATTCAATCAAATACATCCTAGTACATTAAAAAACCAAATTATAGTAACAAATGCAAAATAGATGTCTTGAGTTAGAAATCATTTTACGTTATGTTCTCTGTGTATTGTATTGTCGTCATCTTAATTCTATCAAGTCACTACTAAATATTGAGTAATAATAATGATATATGAATTCCACAGATTGGCACAAGACCACAGTTTCACTGGAGGAGTATTGTCAAATGAATCAACTCTTCTGCATGCCAGATAGCACTTTATTTATTGACTGTGAAAGGGTGATATACAAAGTCAACATCAGAAGGATCTGAACTCAAAACAGGGATGGAACTAGACATGCAAAGATATTTAGCTGATGATCTACCAGTTCTAGCACTTTTCTAATAATATGAATCTCTGGTGTTGGCACAAGAAAGGTTTGTAGCTGACTGAATCAAATCATGAATATGACTGGTACAAACTGGCAGTAACTGAACACAGAACATACAATATAACTAAAAACTGTGAGGTATTTACATAGTCTAGTACTACTGTTTCTGCTAGTCTACTGCCCTTTTTTAATAATAATTTTTATTACTATCATAGGCACAAGGCCACACATTTGGAGAGAGGGTACAGTCAAATCAACTCCAGTACCCAACTGGTACTTGTATCAATGCCAGAAAAATGGAAAGCAAAATCAAACTTGACAGGGTTTGAGTTTCAGATGCAAAGAGATCTACTTAAATACTGCAGGACTTTTTGTCCTATGTTTTACCCAATTCTGTCACTGTTGTCAGTTTTTTTTTTTTTTTAGTTTTTCAGGTGGTTATTTTCAGTAATGTACTTGACAGATTTATATATCAGAAATGGTGAGGAAATTTGGGAGGGGAAAGGGATAATGGTAATATAAAGACATGCAAAAAAAAAATAAAAAATATAATTTCATGCTATTTATGATATGTACCGGGATTTACCAAATTCTCTTCATACCTGCCACATTGGACAAAAGTTGGGTGCAAAACAAGAATAAATAATTCACAATTTAATTGCTTGATTACACAAGGTAGAATGGGGAAAAAAGAAGAAGAAATGTATACAAAAGAGATATTAGGGATATCCTGATGCACATGCCTTGTCCAAAAGCAACAGTAAATTTAAAATGGCTTTTATTATCAAGTATCAAGACAGGGTGGTAATCTTGACTCACCAGGAGCCAACCCTGTAACAGTCATCTAAAATATAAAGTACTGTTGTTTTGTTTTTTTGTTGAGGTTTATTTTTCTTCCTTCTTTTTTCTCCATTCTCATTTTATTTTTTTAATTACTGCCACTGATTCTTAGTAACAGTGTTATTCTGTTTCTGTTGAAATATCATTCTTTGAACAAACTTACAATAAATGAAAGATAGGAGTTTCAATTCAAATACAAACTCCAATTTCAAATTTTAATAACACTGAGATGCTTTCATTATTGAAAATTGCAGGGAAAAAAAACAGATAAAATTGATATTTCAATAAATAAAAATTATCAAAAAGAAATTGAATTATCATGTATATGTTGTGTGTGTCATTGTTGCTTTTATCTTGGCTTTTGTTTCATTGTTGAATTCCAATATATTGTTAAACATAATTATTTTTTTTTTTTTTAAGTTTTCCTATTTAATAATTTTACATACAACTATAATTAATAAAAACATCTGTTTTATCAATTTGACAATAAAAATAAATTAAAATGATATAACCTCACTAATCCTCTGCAATACATACAATTAAAATCCATATATTATTCTTAAAGTATAAATAAGATATTTTTAACTGATTTTGTTTTAATTTGTTTTTGCTTTTTTTGCTGTTTTTTTTTTGTTTTTTTTTTAATTGAGAGTTACACATTTTGCTACTAAATTTTGAAACAAAAATACTCCACATGAATTCCAATACAAATGGTGCAAACATTTTAAGAGAAAGAAATTTATGAGAAAAATTTTTAAATGCCCAAAGAACACTGGTTAGAAATTAAGTGGGCAACAAACCTAATTAGCAAGACTGTACAACATAAATAGGACATAAATTAGATCTCGTCTCCTTTTTTTGTTTCCCCTATAAATTTCACTATAATGACACAAAACTGTATCTGCAAGAAATGTTCTTCAATGTTATCAAATTTTAGGGGTATAATGTATAAGTCTAAGTCTGCATTCATATAACAGTGTGTACATGTTTGTATTTACTCATCAGTAAATACGGCATGCTGAATTTTGGATTTCATATCATTGCAGATACAACAAAATAAAGAATGAAACTCGCAATTAGATATATGCAACACACACACAAGCAGTACAACTAATGTTTCCCTACCATTTGCACTGCATTGGTCCCTAATCAAATAGCGACATTTTTCTTAGTTTCAAAATTTTGTATATGAATGCATTCTAGGATAATAACACTGATCTTATGAATGATATAAAGTTGAAGTGTTTTCTACACCAGTGAAGTAGATCCTAAAGTAAAATGACATCAGGAAAGTAATTTTTTAAAAAATAACAACTCTACAGCTATGAAAGATTCTGGGTTGTATTTCAAAGTGATTATTGTTCTAAATTATATTATCAAAACTAATTTTGGATAACTATTTGGAGAAGTTCCTGGCTTGATAAATATTGCAGCCAAAACAGAGAGAGGATTAGAACAGAGTCTGGTGATAATATATTAAAATTTAAAACAAGATGATCCCTGACGGATAATTGTGACACTAAATATGAAGCCTGCATAAAGATCTGGAATAAGTTCCCCAAATTTCTCCAGACTCATGCAGTGCTTGAACATGTTGGTTGCATAGAGTTTAATTTTAAGGTAACAAACCATACAAAGAAAAACTATCCAAATTCAAAATAATGTTTTGTTTTTACTGTGTTACGTTTGGCAAGAATAAGTGAACTTGAATACATACATCCCATAACCATAATCATTTGAGTCATTAATACACTACTGAAAACTTCATGTTAAAAGCCTAAAATCAAGTATGAAAAGGTCCATCTCTCTCCAAGCTAGATCTATTGTAAGATTTGTACACAACACTACAAATTTGTAAAGTACTCTTTCAACTCACCTTAGTGAACCTATTTTATAGACTATAAAATATTACATCATAATGTTATGATACAATAAAGACAAAAACTTTTCTTCTAAGATAAGATAGAAGTGATGTTATGAGTGTTAAATATGCCAAAGTAGTCAAAATTGAGGAATGACTGGAGCTGGCAAATCATCATACTTTATATATTGACTAGCATTGACAATAAATCTTTAAATGTACCTGTATACACTTTAAAACCATATTTTGAAAAAGCAATTTGCAAAGAACGCTGCCACAGTTACCATTCACAAAGACATGACTGGCCAAAATTGTCAAACCAATTCTCCAGATGATTTTCTATAAAAACATAAGGCATCAGATTTGTAGAGAAAATGGAATGAAACTAAAAACATAATTGTCATTCTCAAAAATATCTGTACCATATTTCTTAATATTTGTAATTATTAAATTCCATGATTTCTCAGACTACAAAAAATTCCCAAGAAATTATTAAATATATGTTATGGAATTATATTTTGTAAAACTTTTTTTAACACATATGCATAAGCAAAGAGATTTAGGATAAGCAAAAGTGCATCCCTTTCCCTAATATATTAATCATATAAGGAATGAAGTGACTACAAATTGGAATCAGGAACAGACTGGTTATATACAGCTGATGACAACTGTTTCTAACTCCATAATTTTTGTCAGTTTATATGATGCAAACAACATTAAGTTAATTGATTAATTAAATTTGCAAGCTACATTTGCTTCTTGATTTCACTTGTTAACCATTTGTTTCCAAAGATTAGTTAGATCTATTAGCAATAAATACCAATAAGACAAAAGTGCATTAAAATAACCAAAATTACTAGTTGTAAATGTTTAACAAACTACTATAGCAAAATGAAATAAAATACAAACAATACAGAAACTCTAAAATAGACAAATTTCTTTAAAAAATTGTGTGAAAATGAAAAAAAGAAAAACTTGTGTTGAAATAACTTTTGAAGAGTATTGAATATACAGTGCTATATGTACATTTGAAAATAAATATCACAAAACAAAAGAATAAAGTTCCTTGATTTCAAATCCCACTGTTATTATTGCCACCAGCAGCATAAAATCTACAAAGTTTTTAAAGTACAGATTCTATCCAAACTAAACGCGTGTGTATGTATGCATCATACATATATTCACATACACAATCAAGAGAAAGTCTTGGTGCTAAAGACAGAGCAAGCTGTCTCAAAAAAAATCAAAGCCATAAAATTGAAATACAGTACATACAACATATATGTACCCATTTTCAGCTGGCCATCATAGAAATAAGATTTATGTCACAAATGGATTTGTTATTTGGATTCACTTATACACCTAAGACATACATTACCTTTATTCAGAAAACGATACAGGTACACACACACATAGTTGGAAGATATCTCATCCAATACATGCAAAATTTGTTTAGACTGACATTACTCAGAGCTTCTTGTTTTATGAAAATGGATATATTCGTGTGTATGTGTACACACATGCATGTGTGAGAGAGAGATATGTATATACAATTTCTGTAAGGTTTAGTACACAAGACATAGATGGCAAAATATCAACCCTAACATTTATATAAACAAACTAACCAACTACAAACAATACCATAAAGAAGCACTGAGTTAAAGGTGTTTAATCAACATGTAACCTGTGAGTCTTTTCTGCATTAATGTTTAGAAAATGTTGCCGAAAATTTATATATATTTTAAAATATTGAAAAACTCCTGAAGGTCAAAGGATGAAAAACAATACAAACAATATCCCACTTTAAATGCAAAATATGACAACAAAAAATAAGAGAAAAGAAACATTATATTAAACACTAAGCAAGTGGAAATCAGAGTCAAGTCATCCCCATCTGACAAAGAAGCGGGATGGATAAGCTCCCCAAATTGTAGCTTGTTCAAAGTATGAAGTAAAGCAACATTCCCAAATTAAATAATGACATGTTCATCAATCCTAACTCACCTTATTTCTAACAAGACACAAAAAAAATGAGCAAAACTGAAGTTGCTATCAATAAAATTATGATCTTAAACACTACACCCTGCATGCTTTTATACATTTAAAAGGGTTCTTTCTAGTGCCAACCAGTAAAACTGTCTGTAGTTCTTTTTGGCTTTTATTTTCTTTTTAAATTCCAATAACTCACCAATTGCTTGGTAACTTTTATTCGTTTGTTTGTGAATAATGATGTTGTTGGTTACTGGTTTCCAATGGTTAATGACTGCTTCATTACATTTCTGACAATGAGAGAAGACAGAGTGGAAGAGGAGAGCATCTATTATCTGGGTGGGAAAGACTTCATTTGAATAGCACCAGTTTTTGCTGATGTTTACTCCTTCACCAATATAATATGGGTAAGCTATATAAACACACACACACACAATATGCTCTAAACACAATTTATATCTAGCAAATTCCACTTACAAGGTACAGATCAAACCAAGACTATGGCAGAAAACCTAGTGTAGCAAAACCTAGTACTACATGGTTGCAGAACAAACTTCTTAACCACATAATCAGGCCTGTGAACATTTTTAAAAGAATATTTTTATAAAGCTACTTCCATTCAAAAGTTAAAACAAAATTATTAGTGTCAAGATTTCAAAACCCAGACAATAACAATTATCTTCAGGGCTAATTAAAAAATAAAGAAATAATCACATTATTGTCATTATTAATAATGACATTATGGTGCCTCAGATTTATAAAGAGAGAATGAAATATATGACATTCATACTTTTCCCATAGAAAATTAGTAAATAAGTGGAGTTATCTCACATCTAATTCTTGTTTGTAATCACACTAGTCACTTTAATTTTAACTAACCTGTTTATTAACTCTACAGTTCTCATTGTAATTATATTATAGGTTTATTTGATTGGGAACAAGGTTAATTTTGGTAAAGAAAGAGCATAATTAATTAGCGTATTACTGGTAAACAAGTACCAGTAAAAAGATTTTAACTGAGAACAGAAGACATGTGCTTTACTGATTCCAACTCCACAAATCTATATATTCACTTCTAAATTCCAATATTAACAAAGGTAAATGATTAGCACAATATAGCGCTTGATTCAATGTTTTACAGTACTTCATTTTATATCTTCAAATCACGGCAAAGTCTAGCTTTGCTTGTCATCCTTCCAAGGTTTATTAAACAAGTACCATCAATATATTGTACTTGATGTAATTAACAAAGCATTTCCCCTTTAACAACCAGTTGTGTGTGAGAATATTATTGTCTGTCTTCTCTCTGAGGCACCAAGCATGAAGTAGTTTTGCTCCTTCTTGACAATTTAAAGCATTGCACATATATAAAAGAATTGCTATTATTCCTACTTCACACAAGTGGCAGAAAATAACACATTTTTATTCATAAAACAATCATCAATGTCATATTTTCATTTTCTTCCCTCAAAAGTCTGAGATCAATGAATATACTGAACATCAAGCCTTCAATAACTTGGCTTTTGCCCACTCGAAACCTTATTAAAACATCATCAGTAGAATGCATGTACATAGTCTAACATACACAAACACTTCAATTTTTTAAAATATACATTTCTGATAAGTACAACTACTTCATAAAACCCTACATAGATTTCGGTGAACCACAAACCAGTTTCATAGCTTACAGTATTGTCATTGTTAATGGGTAATAATATGGTGGAATGGCTAAGAAAAGTCGCAGATACATTGAAACAAAACACTGATAAATTCTTTAAAAAGAAACAGTTAAAAGAAAAGGATTACCAAAGTCTATAACATATTAGATATTCAACTACGTAGCAGAAACTACACACCTTATAAAGGCACGGGTTTATTATTGCTTAAAAGCAAGAATTATTGGTGAAACTAATAGTCATAAATATATTGAGTTTAAACAAATAAAATATAACTACAAGGTGAGTGGGGTAGTGAAATGAATGAGTTGGTTATGATATCAAATTTGACAACTACTAAAATCATAATATATCCTATGATAAATATACATAAATAAAATGAACTCTAACAATAATGAAATTAAATTCATGTGGGTTTTCTTTGTTTTTTGAATGACACTTCTTTCCATTCCATCCAGCTCAAATCATGCTATATTTTATTTTACTTTCAGTAAGATTTTTTAATGCGATATGAAGGAACTGGAAAAGGAGGTTATTCTGATGTGATAAAAGTTTACGAACATTAAAAAAAAAAGAAACAAAGTTAAGCAAGAAATCTTACTGTGTGAGAAGAAATAAATATCAGCCAAGACCTTGAAAGATGCAGAAGCAAAGAGAGTAAAACCTCATGCTCAGGTGATAGTTTGCAAATATTATTATTATTATTATCATTATTATTATCAGCAATTTATTTTTTCAATAAAACTAAAGGAATTTACCTAATAGAGTCATCAGCATTGTTATTAATATTCTCATTGCTATCATTATCACCGTTATTATTGCTATTACCGCTATAATCATTATTATTAATATTATTAACTTTGTGTTTGGGGGATAGCAGTACCTTTTAGAGGAAATGTTGCAGTTAAAAGTACAATTAATGATATTTAGCTATTGGAGATAGCTATGTATCCCACCCCCACCCTTCAGGAATATATCGAAAAATGTTCATCTAATGATTCATCTGAAAAGGTCATTGGTTTAAGAGCATGAAGAGGAGCTTTAACCGAAAAAAAAAAAGAAAAGAAATACATGCAATTCTTTCTTTTTTATTAATATAAATAATGATGATTAGTAGTAGTAGTAGTAATAATAATAATAATAATAATAATAATGTGAAACAAAATATTAAATGTGAAAGACAAAATTAATGAAAATGACATAAATGACTTTTAGTAATGATATTTGTCAAAACTAGGTTAATAAAATAGGTCAACTATGCCCTTTCAGACAGGTTAATTTCAATGTTTTGAGAAGGGCAGCATCTGAAGGACCAGTGAATGTTTGCTTTCTTTCTTTGCTTTATTTTTTCCCTTTTTTTCTTTCTTTTTTTTTTTTTCAATCTATTTATTGTTTGTTTTTAACACAGACCTTGTTACCGTTTCAAGTTTTCCATTGGTCTGATTTCACTGAATGGTTCGCCTGATGAAGTGAAGTGATGTACTCGTAAACTAGTAAAACGATGCATATGTTGGGAGTGACATGAACCATGTAGACTGGAAATCCTTTGTACAATCCTCGTATTCTTCCTTCATTTCTGGACAGAAAAAGAAAAGAGTCCAGTAGGAATACAAATCACCAAATGAGAAGAGCAAGAAAATGCTGTACATTAGGTGAAAAAGCTAACATTAGGTAAAATTGCTAATTGTTTATTTAAAAAAAGCATAATCAAATACAGTTTTATAATTGCCAACATACAAACACATAAATGTGCTATAATTGTATGCTTGCACATAAAATCATTTGTGTTTTTACTGTGAAATAAGAACAAAAAATATATTAATTCTACATACATTTTTTTATGTGAAAGAGTTCTAGAAAAATAAAATTACTATTATTATTATTATAATTACACAAATAGGGGGAAAATAATAAAGTTTATTTAATGAGACTGTTCACCTAACAGATTAAAAATTAAGACTTAAATTCAAGAAACAAACATGTAGACAACTAAGAGTATAATTCAACAAAGCTTTCTGATAATCTAGGTTATGAGGAAATTTATAAAATAGTTGGGTAAAATATTTGGATAAATACACACACATTTGAGCTAAGGCTGAGAATCTGACAAGTTTTAAAACAGTTTCCTTAGGCACAACTGAAACCATTTTGCCTTCACAATGCACATCTAGAGTGAATGAATTTGATAGTGAAGATACCCATCTGAAAACTATTCTCACATAAACAACTTTAGACAGACATGCAAAGTAATAAAACATCAATTTCACAATGCTGACACTATCAATAAATGTTATCTTACGGTGAATATTCACTTTCTGCTAGATAGAAAAGTTGCTTTAACCATGAACACAGTGCAGCAGCAGAATATGAACCACCAGCCATTCACTAACTGACCAATACTCCTTTCAGTTAACATTTTATTATTCAAATTTAAGTTGAAGTATAAAGAATTCAGAATACCAACAATTGGAATCTGCAACAATTCATCTAGCTTCAAACCCTCTAGTTTGTGAAGAGAGAAAATGAGAAAAAAAAGAAGAAAAAAAACAAGTGGCACTCCAAGATAGCTTTTATGCAATCACTCTGTTAAAAATGGTAGCCAAAGTTCACCAAATCACAACCTAATGTATTAAAGAAGGATACGCTGGACAATGTGATATATAAAAAAAAAGGCAAATTAGTTACACTTTTGATCACAGGACAACAACATAACTGTTGACAAGGGACTAGAAAATCAGTAACGAAAAAGAAAACTGTAATTAATCGAGTATATAATAAATCACATCATTGTGTACCCCACTTTAAGGCGGTGAGCTGACAGAATTGTTAGCACACCAGACAAAATGCTACGTAGTATTTCATTTGCCTTTACATTCTAAGTTCAAATTCTGCCAAAGTTGACTTTACCTTTCATCTCTTTAGGGTCAATGAAATAAGTAGCCATTAAGTACTGAGGTCAATATAATCGACTATCCCCCTCCCACCAAATTTCAGGCCTTGTGCCTATAGCAGAAAGGACTGTGTACCCCTTATGGCAATAAAAAAAAACACTAATACATTTTTAATACTGTTACTAAAACAAAAACTGGACTTTTGCCATACTCATGATGCATGAACTGCTCAATTCCTCCAAACCTCTTTACTAATGGCTGAGGTTTGGGAGTGTAAACAGACAAAAATTTATGATAGTATACTGGTACAAGCCTACATATTTATCATGATATACAGGCATAGCACTTTGGGTGTTTTATGCTACAGAACTAGAATCAACAAAAACCTTGTAAATGAATGTGGTAGATGGAAACAGAAAGAAACGTATGTGCATGTGTGGGTAGGCTTTTGTCTATTTCCACTTTTCTGCATAAACATGTCCAGCCAGCCATGAGGAAACAGGTGAGGGTTGGTAACATGAAAGAACATTCAGCCAATGAAAATTTGCCTCGATGAATTCTATTTAACTCTCATGCAACTATGGAAAAGTGGACAAATAAAACAATGGTGAAGAAGACATTTCAAATTAGAAGTAATCAATCATTTTAATTTAGCAAATCATAGCAAGCAGCACACTGTAGAGTGGTTGGCATTAGGAAGGGCATTCAGCCATACAAACTTGCCACAACTGACAACTGTAGTCTGGACAGCTCCCCAGCTGCCCATCTCCATGTCAAACCAGCCAACCCATGCCAGCATGGAAAATGGACTTTAAAAGGATGGTGGTGGTGGTGGTGGTGGTGTGTGTGTTTGTGTTTTATGAATCAAACTTAATATACTTATTGGCAACTAATGCATCATATAATTAGAAGAGACAAATAACATACTAGCCCATCTATTAATGATTTAGATTTTTTTTTAAAGTATCAAATCAATATGAATTGTTTGTTAATTGATTAGGGTAGTGCAGAAATATAGAAGCCTAGAAATTAGGTAATTGATAAGTAATTAGTATGAGCAAACAAAATCTAATGTGCTTACAGCTAATAAAGGTTATAAATCAATAACTTCTTTTTTTACAATTCCCCTCTATTTATCTTTATTTTTTGACAGGTTTCAGTCATTGGATACCACCTAATCATTATGTCAACCCAGTACTTAACTGGTATTTACTTTATCAACTTTGTAAGAATGAAAGGAAAATTCAACTTAAGTGCAATTTGAACTCAAAACAAAAAGATACTTATTCAAATAGAAAAGTATTTTGTCCAACACTACTAATTCTGAAATCCATTATCTCTTATTATAAAAGGCAGATTTTATCTGCCTCCCTTTGTCAGTTATAGAAATCTACAATATAGGATTTCTTCAATTACAATTTACCTAGCATTTTTAAGAGTAGAATGCATCGGGTCATGCCAGGTCCAGTTTTTAAAATTTAAACTCCAATTAAGCAAAATTTACAGAAAACTCACATTCTGGTGTGTATGTCA
Organism: Octopus sinensis; assembly: GCF_006345805.1. Taxonomy (NCBI): domain Eukaryota; kingdom Metazoa; phylum Mollusca; class Cephalopoda; order Octopoda; family Octopodidae; genus Octopus; species Octopus sinensis. Next base: position 70,808,153 of record NC_042999.1, on the reverse strand, counting down.
AATGCTTTTCTTAGTCTGGTTTACAGCACACACAAACGCACACACACAGTGTGCAACGAATAAACTGAAACTAATTCACTGTGTGTGTGTTGACAGGTAGACAATAGAATGCGATGGCGATGTAATATTTGTTTCTGTCTATCACGCTGATAGATACATGAGTAAAATGTATGGCAAGCTAAGAGATAAGAGTGAGTGAAAATGTTCTTGGAAGAGAGTAAATAGCGACAGAGTGATTTGAGGAAGACTAAACTGAAAGTATGAAACAGTGTTTATGTATAAACAGACGACACTTATATATAGTTATGTATGCATCCGTTTAACCCTTTCGTTACCAAACCGCCCGAATTTACCTATTCATATTTAAATGAGAATATCAGAGTAAATCTCTTAGCCACACCTCTGCTTAGCTGAAAAGGACACATTCTTTATGGCTTAGTCAGTGGAAGTGCAGTTCCCAGAATACAGTTTTGTACAAAAATCGAAGTGTAATTTTAATTCCGTGAATTATGGGAGATTTTTTTCCGAAATTTGTTCCTATTGTGTTTTCAAAATTTGTAATTCTGACAAAAAATGGATACGAATTTCATTATATCAAGCAGCGAGTCAGAATTCGAAGGATTTTCTACTGAAGACCTTCATAAATCTAACTCTATGACTGAAAAAAAAAAGCATCTTTATATAAGAGTGAAGTTGTGTGTCTGTCTCCTACGATTTAGATTCGTAACTACTCCCACATTTTGCGGTGCAGTTTAACCAAAAGCGGGTATCTTATAGTCGTGATTCATATCGAGCCCTTCTGGGTATTAGCGCGCGTCTACGATGAGTCTACGATTTAAAAAAAATTTACCATCATATTTTTCCATTTTAATGCATTTTTTTCGCTTTTATATAAGGGAAGTAACTCTCTAAAAATATCTACGATGTGTCAATGATTTAAAAAAAATTTACCTTAATTTTTTTTCAATTTTTAATGCATTTTTTTGCTATTTTTTGGCTATAACTCTCTAAAAATGCTTATATAGTTATTTCCCTTACAACCCGAGCAACGCCGGGCGATACTGCTAGTATATATATATATATATATATGACTTTATGTCTTTTTCAATCCTTGTATGGGTTGCAAGCACCTGTTCCAGCACAAAATTTTGCCATTTGCACCTCTCCCCCTCGTGCCTTTGTCAATCTTTAATTTCTGCAGATTTTCTTCCACTGGATTGCTTGGCACTTCTTTACTCAACTGTCATTTTCAATATGTATCAAATGTCTGTACCAAAGCAGTCTCCTCTCTTGCACTCCGATTTATGCTCAATTGTGCAATTACACTTAACATTATACATCCAGCAGAGCATGCTTACTTCTCTCCTTTCCTGCTTTTGCACATCTTCTATATTTAATGTCCATATTTCACAACCATACAATATCACACTTCATCAAGAGGTAATCATTTCATTACTTCATTACCTGCAGAGGTAATAACTAAACATTTTCCAATTTTTTGTTCTCACTGTGACAACTATAATTTTGGAATACTCACCTCCATGGCTGATAAGGTCATCTAGCCTTCCAGGAATTTTTAAAAATTCATTTCATGGGTCATCTTACTGCTAACCACTTTTATGCATCTGCTATGTATGAAGTTTTCTGTCAGCTTGCCTGCCAATCCTTTGCATCTTCTGTATCCATAGCTTACATTAAGTTTACCATATAGAAATCTTATCTTTCTACATATCAAATGAAGCCAGTACACAAATAAATGTAGAGTCCTGTATATGAAGCCAGTACACAAATAAATGTAGAGTCCTGTCTTCTTTGCTCCCAAGTAAAACTTTTTTTTTTTTTTTTTGGTAGATTTACCACTTGATTATTGTCTCTACTTGTACATTCAGGATTTCTTCATTCAGTTTTTGACATTTAGCAATGAGAACTAAGCCTTTAGCATACAAGAGTTCTCACAGACAGTTGATTTTAAACTCTTCTGTTATGGAGTGAAGATCTGTATAACATCTCGCTTATCATCTTCCAAACTTTCTACGTCTCTTGTTTGGCTTTTATGCTCCATCTGCTACAGTACTGTTCTAACACCCATGTCACCCATTTCACAGGAAGCTTGCTCCAAGCATAGATCTGCTCATTGGATCAATATAAACAACAGCAACAGGGCCTCTCTTTTAGTCACTGAAGATACAATGCCTTCAACAATCAATCTTCCACTTTTGTCAGATCCTAGGCTAAGCTTTTCAATTCCAACAAGAATTTACGAATGTTAAATCCTCAGATTGCAACTGTTTAGTGGTAGACTTTCTAAAAGTGTCACTTGTACCCAATAGCTCTGAGTGAAATATTTTTGTTGACCAAATCTTCATAAAAGGTTTTAATTCAAACACATGCTTGATATCAAATAAATGCTTCTCCAGTGTGTTGAATGATTCAAAACGACAGTCAGAATTAGCACATTTTTATTGATTCCAACTCCAGTAACCTGGAGTATTAGCTTATGACAATAACTCTGCATTAGGAATTACTTTATCAACTCTCAAATGACCAAGCTAAGACAGTAGACAAAGCATAAAAGACAAAACTAATTCCAGACCTTGGAAGTGAAAAGGGCAAAACTAATACTGTAGAGTACTTAGGACCAATACTCATAAATTTACAACTGAAGTAAAAGAGGGGTGGACTTGGTATGTGGAGAAGAGTTTATTTGCATGAGAGTAAGAGGGAGAGGGAAGAGAGAAAGGAAGAGTGACAAAGAGTGACTGAGTGAGACTAAGTGAGTGAGCGAGCAAGAAAGAGTGAGTGAGCGAGCAAGAGTGAGTGAGCGAGCAAGAGTGAGCAAGAGTGAGTGAGTGAGCAAGCAAGACTAAATGTGCGAGTTAATGAGCAAGCAAGAATGAGTGAGTAAGAGGGCATGAGTGAGCAAGAGTAAATGAATGAGCAAACAAGACTGTGAGTGAATGAGTGAAGAGTGAGTTAGTGAATGAGCAAGCAAGAGTGAGTGAATGAATGCATGTGAGTGAGTGAGTGAGCAAGAGTGAATGAGTGAGCAAGAGAGAGTATGAGTGAGCAAGAGTGAATGAGTGAGCAAGAGTGAGTGAGTGAATAGGTGAGCAAGAGTGCGTGAATGAGGGAGCAAGAGTGAATGAGCGAGCAAGCAAGAGTAATTGAGTGAGTGAGTAAGTGAATTAAAGAGCATGAGTGAGTGAGTAAGTATGTGTGACCAAGGTTTGATTAGTGAGTGGACAAGGGCGAATAGACAGGTGAGTGAGCAAGTGACAGAGAAGGCAACATATATAACAACCTCATTAACAACATACCTATGACAGTTTGTTAGATGTTGTATAAAATATATTATTCTGGATCTCAGCAAGTGACTGATGAGGTAAACATGAATGATGATTATTAAAAAATATGAAATTAGGCAAGCTACATTCTTTCTGTGGTTTATCTGGAGATTATATTTCCAAAGTTAGAGTAAATATGTTTATTAACCATAATGTATGTAGTTTCCATAGCCACATCATATAGAAGAGTGTGGGGTGTTGAGGTAGTTGTTAAGATTATTTTACAACCGCATGGTTATGAATGCAATTTGTGAGACACCTTGAGTGTCTTTTACTTTAGCTTAACCAATCTTGTGAGAACAATAAGGTAAATGGAAACTATACAGAAGCCCATGATCTTTATAAATAAATTTTGTGTGTGAGCATGTTTTTACACTCGACTAATATTTAAAAAAAAAAAGATTGACGTTTATGACCTTTAAAAAAGCAGTTTAACAAAAAAAAAAAAAAGGCAAAATAAGTGCCAGATTGAAATAAGTTTTGCAATAAGATCAGCAATGAACAACTCATTGTGACAAATTACATGAGACAAAAGTGTTCCAAAAGCATAGTAACTAAAACAAGAATAAGTAAAAAAACATCAAGAAACTACTACAACTAGTGGTAACACCAAAGAGGTTTTCAAAGGGAAGGTAACAAAGCGTAATATACATGTGTGCACTGTGTAACATTACATGAATATTACACATGGGCATTGAATACAGAGGATGTATATTAGCGCATACAAATCAGCAGATAGAAAAACAGAGAGAGATAAGAGAAATCTGATTTAATGAACTCTCTTGGCATTACACGAGGAGGGCTGTACATATAAGGCTAAATCTCAGGAACCAGATGAGACAGGACCATAACAAATAGTGAGACACTGAACTGAAGATAAAGACTCATTCAACCTATGCAAGAATGGAAAAATGATAATATCAATACACACAAACACACGTTTACATACACATGTTTGTGTGTTTAAGTACATGTAAATATATATATATATATTATATATATATATATATTATATATATATATATATATATATATAGCTCTGCGTGTGTGTGAGTGTGTGTGTGTGCGCACGCTTGCACATATCATTATCATTGTCCTTTAACGTCCATTTTCCGCGCTGGCATGGGTCGGACAGTTTGGTCAGAGCTGGCAAGGCAGACAGATGCACCAGGTTCCAGTCTGATTTAGCTGTAAGTCTACAGCTTTTAATATGGTGCTGACACAGAACTCTTGCAGTCCTCTTCACCAGGAGATGCAGCCTTAACACTTCTGCTGTGGAGGACGGGTCTTCTTCAGTACAATAAGACACCATGTATCTGGGTCCTTTGTCATCTCGTCTGAAAGGTTCAGCATCCTGAGGTCATCCTTTAGTACTTTGCCCCATGTCTTCCAGGTTCACTCTCTCTCTCATTCAAAAGTTCCATCCACTCTCTCTCTCTCTCTCTATATATATATATATATATATTAAATTAAATTAGAGACAAAACCACTATTATGCAAATCAAACAAAGAAAGACTTAAGCCAATACATAAAATAATTTATATAAATTAAATTTAATTAAAATAACCACTACGATATATATATATATATATATATATATATATATATATATATATATATATATCGCCAGCCTCGTCTGGCACCTGTGTCGGTGGCACATAAAATCACCCACTACACTCTCGAAGTGGTTGGCGTTAGGAAGGGCATCCAGCTGTAGAAACACTGCCAGATCTGACTGGCCTAGTGCAGCCTTCGGGCTCCCCAGACCCCAGTTGAACCGTCCAACCCATGCTAGCATGGAAAGCGGATGTTAAACGATGATGATGATGATATATATATATATATATATATATATATTATATATATATATATATACATATATATACACATACATATATATATATATATACACATACATATATATATATATACACATACATATATATATACACATACATATATATATACACATACATATATATATATACACATACATATATATATATACACATACATATATATATATATATATACACATACATATATATATATACACATACATATATATATACACATACATATATATATACACATACATATATATATATATATATATATACATATATATATATATATACACATACATATATATATATATATACACATACATAATATATATATATATACACATACATATATATATATATATATACACATACATATATATATACACATACATATATATATATATTCATAGCCACTTAAACATGGTTGCCCACTCGAGCAGACTCTACTGGATTTTTTAACCCCAAATGGTTATAAATATTATTTGCCAGTACAATTGCTGCACTGATCTCTTAGAGATTTTAGAACTATATATATATATATATATATATATATATATTATATATATATATATATATATATATATAAGATTCTGTTGAATTAGGTGCTTAAGTTGAGGCACCAAGTCACTCCAGTATTATCCACACAGCTTGGAGTAAGATGAATAAAAAGCAAATAACAAGGACGTCAAGGTATTAGTGTCGTAATGCACTAATACCTGGGCATCCTTGTTGCTTATTTGCTTTGGATGGATGGATGGATGGATGGATAGAGAGGTAGACAGACAGACACACATTCATATATATAAATAATTGTGTGTGTATGTGCATGCACGCACGCACATACACACTCACACATAAAAGTATAAACACATAAACGTATAAAAATGTGTGTGAGTTTATGTCTGTGTATGCGTAAGTTATACATTTGTGAGTGCAGGAATAACAGGAAAGAAGCAGATGTTTTTACTTTTGTTTCCTATCTGTTTCACAATCACAATTATTCAAAATATGTCTCTACTTTATAAATTACAGATTGGTACAATTATAAAAAATTTATCAAAAAAGGCTTATAAATACAAATGTACTAACGTTTAAATACATAAGTATAACAAAGAATGAACACAAGAGAATATGAAAGAAAACTGGCACACAATTAATTGTGCCATATATCCTATAAGATATATTTGGAGTTTTTGCCAAGGATAATCTCAATCTATATAATACTAAAACTCTGTGATTGCTTGCATGCATGCTCGTGTGCGTGCTTACATATGTGCTTGCCTGTAATTTGATACAGTCAATCTGGTGCATAATGGAGAAATACTATGAAATGAAGGTACCCCTGAAATGTGAATACAAACAGAATAAAATAAGTTTTGCGTAAATCAGACCACAGATTCCCAAGATACATAATTTTGGGGGGTACCTTCATAAATAGCCAAAATGGCATATTATGGGAAAATACTCTGAAAGTAACGTAACCCTGAAATGGGAATATATAATACTGTGAAAATTGTTTCCATTAATTTTATGCTTACGTTATATAAGAATTCCTTTTGTGCTTTTGTAGAAATGTGCACATACTAAATAAATGCTGTTACTGGAGTTCAAGTTTATCCTAGGAGTTCTATTTCTATTAGATGTAGTAAATAACCAATAAAACTTTAAGCATGAACTTGTAAACCAGACCTATGATGACCCGAACAAATTGAAATATTTAACTGAATCATCATAAAAGTAACTTTCATTTCAATGTTTTATAACCTGAATCATCAGTGACCCAACAGGTCATGGGTAGTCTAGTACTAGTATAAACAGTAAATACTTCAGGCAGCAATCCCCATTTCAACAGTTTCAACCAATTGTAAATCACCGAGAGAAGGCATTAGTAAGGGCATCCAGCTGCAGAAACCATGTCACAGCAGACAGTTGGAGTCTGGACAACTCCCTGCTCGCCATTTCCATGTCAAACCATCCAACCCATGCCAATATAGAAAGCAGACGTTAAATGATGATGATGATGATGAAAACTTTTGGAGCTTAACTTTTGTAAGGTGGTTGGTGTTAGGAAGGGCATCCAGCCATAAAAACCCTGCCAAAACAGCCCCAATTAAACCATCCAACACAAGCCAGCATGGAAAATGGACATTAAATGATGATGATGATGATGATATATAGTTTATATGCATAACCATGGTACCTAATACACATTCTTTTGGTGGGAGGAGGTCCGTTAATAAGATTACGTTAATTTAGGAATAATTCATAATGATGATATAACTATTAAACTTCAGTTAAATTAGAAAAGAAATACACTTTTCAACAACATAATCATCATCATCATCATTTAGCGTCCGTTTTCCATGCTAGCATGGGTTGGACGGTTCTACTGGGGTCTGTGAAGCCAGAAGGCTTCATCAGGCCCAGTCAAATCTGGCAGTGTTTCTACGGCTGGATGCCCTTCCTAACGCCAACCACTCCGTGAGTGTAGTGGGTGCTTTTTACGTGCCACCCGCACTGGTGCCAGACAGAGCTGGCAAACGGCCACAAACGGATGGTGCTTTTTATGTGCCACCGGCACGAGGGCCAGGCAAGGCTGGCAACGGACACGAAACGGGGCGGTGCTGGCAACGGTCGCGAAACGGAAAGTTCTCTTACATGCCACCGGCACTGGTAACACATCTGCAATTTCCATTCATCGATTTCCATTGATCGATTTCGATTCTGATCCTCACTTGCCTCAATGGGTCTTCACAAGCAGAGTTTCGACATGCCACCGGCACTGGTAGCACATCCGCAATTTCCATTGATCGATTTCGATTCTGATCCTCACTTGCCTCAACACGTCTTCACAAGTAGAGTTTTGTGTCCCAAGAAGGGAAGGTATGCATACGTAGGCTGGCTCCATCCCATGTAGAAGGCCACGGGTTGTGGACTCACTTGTCCTGCCGGGTCTTCTCGCGCACAGCACAAATTTAATAGAAATACTGCATTTTTAAAAAACATTTGACATCATAGCATACGCTTGTCATTAAAAATGACAGTTCCCTTTCGTTATATTCTTGATAAATTTTCTATTTCTCATAATGATACAAAGTCAGAAATTTATAGAGTAGTGCAGACAACTGGATTGACTGCAGTAGATTCCAAGAAGTGTTTTCTCAACTCCAAAAAGTTAAAAAGCTATATCAAACACACAATTTTCAAAGAAAATCTAGAGGGATTAGATAACCTTTTAGTATTAAGATTACTCAGTCAAATGTAATGCTTATTTGTTCACATTACTTTGAGGAAATCATATATTATCTCATATTTTGATAACTGGTTGTTTACTTTTAGAATAACGTTGCAAGATAGGTGTAAGAGGCTTGATCTGGCTGGTTTGAATGTTAAAGGGTCAAGTACTGAATATAAGACATTTATTCCAATACTCCCATCATTTATGTCCACTGACCTTGTTATAGCCACAAGACATAGGACTTTACTTTCAGTTTGTCATCATTATTGTTACAGCATTGCTTACCAGCAGTGTGACAAACACAAGGGCACATCTCATATCAATTGATGATAAATAATAATTATAGAACATAAAACATGTTAGTCTTCATTGCACACAACTAAAACTACAGATAAATTCTCACACTCACAATTTAAATACAAAGCATGCTACAGAGAGATAACATTAGCAAATTGAACCGAAATGAAATCCTAGATAAGACAGTGAGAGGTATAGATATAATAAACCTGTTCTATTCCAAAGTAGACTGAAGTGGAAAGATAAATAAATTGACAAAACACAGTAACTAGAGTTACAAAATATATCTCATAAGATTTTAATATTTTATCTCAAATATCTTTTTTAATGTATATGTTTGCATATACACAACTCTCCAACACATGCACAGGTGTTTCCTAAATACACACTCTGACTGATGTTTACACTCTTACACCTCAACAAATTTTGCCAAGATTAAGATTTTCATAAAGTAGTCTCAAACATCAAGTCCATCCAACAATAGTTTCATCACTATAATCACATTCATCTTTTTATTGTATTCCTCCATTTTATCTCACGATGAAAAGCACAAAAAAAATGAGTTTTTTGGTGGTGTTGAATTTGATTAGGTAAAGATCTGCAGGATGCACTTGAAGCATTTTAATTATAAAAGTTATCAAGTTAAAGTGAATTTTTAATAATAAGCAAGCAGCACATTATTATTGTTGTAGTTCTTGTTATAAATTCTATGTATCTCACCATCAAGAAAAGCCTATACAACAAGGTTTTTCAATTACTTTTGAGCTATGTCACCCTTAGAGCAACAATTAGCAGCACATGGAAAATCTTATCTTTCCACAAGAAAAATAGGGATGATAAGGCAAACTTTTTCTGCTCTATCAAATATATAATTCCCACAGCCAGTTTTGCATGATTATACAAAATTAGGAATTAAAAATCTTTTATTTCACAATAAAATCTATTTCTCCTTTTGAATTACACAAACATCCAAAGTAAAAGAACGACACTATTGGACATGGATTAGAATTGTAAGAATCTTTCCTTTCTTCCTATCCCTTGACCATGTAATCACTAAGGTATTTTTAATGACATCACAACCAGATTTTGCCACTTTTCTGTCTTTTGTTACCCAATAATGAGTTGGCAAAATTGAGGTTTGTCCACTCTTTGATGTTAATCTGGGTGACAACTGATCCTGTATGGATTCTAGTTTGCTTGTCATCATCATGAATGTATCATGAGCAAGTTAGCTTAGCAGCACCCATTCCTTTCCAAGCTGTTAGTCACAAGCCAATGACTCTACCTGAGACACATCTTAGCCCCCAACACTAAGCTACTGATCTGAGCCGGCTCCTGTGCCCTAGTGACTCCTTACCCAGAATCACTTGTAAGAGTATTGCACAAAATAGAAGAATCATTTACACAAGTAGTAAGAAAGGCACTAGAATATTTCAAGTATTACAGCCTTTATATATCACCCCAACCATTAAGTAAGACTTTCAGCTTATTCTTATTGAGATCTTAACCTGGGAGAGACATACTTACAGAGTTTACCCCTTACTTAAGGACATGTTACGGGTAAATGTGGAAAAATAGCCTACTTCATTTGTTTGTGCCAAACAAGACTTAATGCAAACAATATAAACAGTCTTTAGTAGGTGCTTCTTAATTTCATACTGAAAACTGATTATAAATACAATATGAATTTAATCATTTATATAAATAATTTTTAAACATTTAAAACTAAATCATTTAGAACAAATATAGTAAAAAGGTTACACAGATGACTGAATCAACTCCTGCACCTTACTAAGACTAACTTCAAGTTCAATCTCAGCAGAATTTGATCTTAGAACAATAAGACACCAAGACATTGGTGATAGGTTTTGGGGAGAGTATTTTCAAATCTGAAACTTACACGAAAATCAGTAGATTTTAAACTAAAGATGATACAATTTCTTAAATCATATATAAAACATTAAATTAAAATTACACTTCAAAAACATCACTTTTTATAAATATCCTACTGTCTGACATTTTTAAACTAAACCTACCAATTGACATTTTAACACTATCTCTAATCATATGATGAGACAAATGTAAAGTTCATTTAGGTTGGCTTATGAGATGTAAAGTTGACATCATTAACAGAGATTAACACAAAATTATTTAACCCACATCATACATAATACTAAAATATTAAATAGTATATGAACAGTCTTAAAATATATTCCAACAAATGAAATATATTTTAGCAAATATTAAACTTACTACAACAGTTTATACTGCTTAATGAGAGTAACTTTTATTTCTATTTTCCCCAAGACCATTCATGCTACTAATTAAAATTCTAATAAAACTGACAATTATATTCTAAACATATCGATAAAAAAAAGTTTTAATTAAACACCTCCAAAAGCAAAATTATTTTGAAAGATACAGGCAGGTTTAGCATTACTAGAAGAAATGCAGATTCATTAAAATATTCTCAAGCCTATTTGTAATTAAATACAATTTTTATGAAACAAGTCTAATAAAGAAGTCTTTTCATTAATAACTTCAATCCTTTAAAAATGAAAATAACTCCAACTAATGAAATTGAATTGCTTTTAATTTATAGTACAAGTTTTAGCAAACATTCAACAAAATTTTTCAAAGAAAAGATTAATTTCATTAAATAGTCAAAATATCTAAAGCTCAATAATTTCTAATGCATTTTAAGTACCACTTCCAACAATAACACAATAGTGATTCCTAGCACAGATACAAGACCACAAATTTAGGAGTGTGCTATAGTGAACTAAATCAATCTCGGGCTTAACTGATCCTCATTTTGACATATGTCAAATAATCACCCCCACCACACTTTTTTTTTATGTATTTATAAAATTTCTTTGGATTACTATTATTTCAACAACTGAGATTACACATGGAAATATCTTATAAAATGAAGAATTTGAACAACGGAGTTCAAGATATAGTGGAGATTCCATTTCTGAGAAATAATCTTTTTCAAAAGGATCACTTTCTAAATAACATTTTTTCCTGTAGAAGACAGAGGCCAAGTAAGACTCAGGGTGAAGTGTATAAGGCTGGTCTTTAGATGTTACATCTCACATTGGAGACAATTTTGTATAAATTTACTTGAAAAACCTACAACTGTTTACTGTTAAGCCAATGCTACTTTTAAGGATCTACATGAAAATAAAATGTTTAGCTGTATGATCTTAACTTGCATCATAATTTCATTAATTGTTTTATGTGCATATTTAGACACAAGCACTCTCTTAGGCCCCTCACACTTGACCAATTAGAGCATAATAGGGAGAGGGGACTTCACCAATAGCCAACTGGTAATAATTTTCAGCGGAGTAGACACAGGCAATGAGAAATGCCCCATCTGGCTCAGGAATCAAATCCATGACCTTGATTGTGGGCCTAACACATTAACTGCTAGGCCTCATATCTTTCCGTCACATATACATAATTTGAGTTGTTTAAATCACATAAATATATAATTTGTTTTGCTTAAATTACACATAAATAACTTAAGTAGCAAAAAAAAATATCTTTATAAATTTCTTCTTTTTAAATGTAACCATATAATTTTTGCTCTTGTTATTGAGTTGAAGATAATCTACATGAAGGTAAAATGTGACATGTTTAATTATGCCTAACACAATCTCAGTTTCTCTCTCCTTGACCTAATTCATCAGATATCTTCACAAACACACATCATACTACAATCTGAAATCAAATCAACATTAATGTAATAAACAATACCCATTCCTCTCACATGTACTATTCTTTACATTAGATATACTTCAAAACCAAAATTTTATGAAGCATTCAACAAAAGAGAAACTTTGAATGATTAAATTTTCAATATCAAATTTATGAATAAATTTATTTTCAAAAATTAAAAAGATTTTTAAGTTGATTTTTTTTCATAAAATGATAAATGGATTACAATATCCACTGGCAATCAGTCAGTTATTTCTTTATAAAAGAGGACATTTAAGTAAAGACAAGAGATAAAGCCTATAGAGATTGACACTATTATAAATCACTGGAACTTATTTTAATCAATCTCCTTGATGAAGACAAATATAGCTCCAGTGGAATTTGAACTCCGAATGGAGAAGAATGAAACTAAGTCATGAAATCCATTCATTCTAGTGTTCTATATTCTCAGCCATTTTCAGTGCTCTACCTATTACCATGGTTGCTGGTTCTGTGTCACACCAAAGATTTGCTGCCAAAATGTCTGACCAGTTGTTGGTTATTTAAAAACGAGCACTTAGAAAAAAACAGAAGCAGAGCCTTACAGTCAGCTAATTCAGTCATGTCCAAAGAGACTGACCAAGTAAAAAACACTTCTCCAAATAATTAATAACCACTGTAAACTTTACTCTCAAATGTAAATTAGCTACCTATGCTGTAATCACTGTTTGCAGACTTTCAAAACTATTTCTAAAACCAAAATGACATGGGTGTATATAACTATATACAACATCACAAGAGAATCTATATGAAGTGCATTGGTTTTTTCAGTTTTCTTGCCAATGTTTAGATCCTTTAGAGTCAACATACAGCAGCAAAGGACATGGATACATGGACTAACACACACACATTCATATATATGATGAGTTTCCACAGCTGTGGTCTATCTTCAGTCCTCCCAAAGACAAAGTATTAGCCAACCCAAGGCTGTGGGAAAAGACACTAACCCAAGGCATTGTGCAGGATAATAAAATCCAAAATCATGTGATTGTGAAGCAAACTTCTTAACCACGGTCATGCTTGCACTCAACTCATTTGAGAATTACAGGTCATGGCCATAAAACGCATTGACATGACATGATTAACTATCAACACCTTATCAGCCTTAAAAATGAAAATTCATTCTTTTTTTTATCATAAAAATTTACAAACATCAAATTAGACCAAATAAATGAATATTATTTTTACATCCTTGTGTGAATGTAAGATACAAAAAAAAAATGACTACACAGGTCCTTTCCCCTCCCCCATGAAATGAAGAAGCAAAAGAATGCAAAAAAGAACAAAGAGAGACACTTGCAAGTTCCTCCAGATAAGAAATAGTGGCTTACCTCCATGTTTTTTCTATGACGTCTCTACAACTCACATAGGATGCATGTTGGTCTTGAAGCCGTGATCGAACAACTTGGTATGGATATGTTGCTGCAGCAGCAATCATTTTTGATATGGCAGCAAAAGTTATGTACTCCAGTGAACTCTACAAGACAAAAAATACAGAAGAAAGTGAGTGAAAGAATGATATGTTATCTTCAATACTTTAACATAATCAATGTTAGATGTGTAGAAATCATGCATCCAAACATTTTTTCTTTTTTTATATAAATTTATTTTGAGCAAATTACTAAACACCAAATAATGTTCTAAAAGTGCTAGAAAGTATCATTTTAATCTGGATGTCTTCAAATGAACAGAGCAATTTATCAGCTATGAAAATCTGAACTACGCTGGTAAGTTGATTTGAGCATAGGCTTAACAAAAACCACAAAAAGAGTACCTGGTTATGAGAGAAGATGACTGGTTGGAGTCAAAATAAAGGAGACAATGAGTAGAGAACTGAACTGGTGAATGAATATGGTTACTAAGAAAGAAATTATCAGGAAAGCTATCACCTAAAAGAAAAGATTAGAGACACAGAGCTAAACCAGAATGAGACATTACCCACAAGCTTCAGAAACTTCTGCTAGACAAGGATATCCTGCCAAACATCCTTCAATTCAAGTTTAACATTTGAGCCACACTCTAAAACCTAAAAAGTGAACCTGCAAAATTACTTTCTCACTACTCATGAACAACTCACAGATAAAAACCATCACATTCCCTACAAATATTGATCTTACAATCTGATCATTTCGCATGGCAGCCAAACACAATTCCCATACACAGAAAAGGTTTTGACTTCTGAAACTGACCCACACCACCTACCCCAGGACTTATAGTCCTGTAAACTGCAGGGCAACCTCAGTAGTGCTGGTGGTACAAAAATAGCACCCAGTCCACACTAAGTGGTTGGCATTAGGAAGAGCATCCAGCCATAAAAGCAACACCAAGCAGACATTGAAACTCAATATTGTCATTGGACACATCAGTTAATGTCAAACTGTCCAACCATGCCAACATGGAGTATGGATGTTAAATGATGATGATAAAATACAGAAAATAAATAATTGTTGATTAAACACACACCATATGATATAGTACCACTCATACATCTGGAATGCTGTACCTACCAATCAGGTACCAATGTCTCAGGAAAAGAAAAAGGAAAACTACCTGATGAACAGACATTTCCACACCAACACATTCTAGCTATTTGGGTGTTCTCCCCTTTTTACAATGACAAGGATGGTCACTACTTCCTTAACCCTTTCAATATCAATACTGAGAACACCTCTGGTGCAGTAGTACAAATATCTTGTTCTCATAAGTTTTGAATTAAAATCTTCCACCAAACCTGAGTCACAATTTATGTTCCTGACACTAGCTTAATTATAACTTGAGTTATAATTCTTGGTTACATTTAAGATTAATTGAAAGAAACACAGAGCATCTCAAAATAAATATGGTAACGAAAGGGTTGAACTTATTGATTATACTACATTCACCTGCAATGACGCACATTAAAACTGTTTCTTTCATTTTTACCATGGTGATAATTCATAAAACTACATTTTTCTCTTATGTTTTCCAATGAATCAGTAACCTAAAAACATTTACACTAAATAACTTCATTAGCTTCACTCAACCATCTTATATATATATATATATATATATATATATATATATATATATATATATATATAGAAAAAAAGAAAACAAAAAAGTTACAAATTCTATTATCTAGGTTTATTTAAACCTAAGAGAACCTGCACCGTACTGTTCTGTTTCTTCTGACAAAGTAAAATAGATAAATACCCATAACTTGGCTGTGAAGTTTAGTTTTGCAGCAAATTGAAGTTAAGAAAACATACGCAGAAACTGGTCTATCACAATTTTGTATCTTCTTAGACTTAGTATAGATGTGTGACAAGTTGGAAACAGTTTATAAACATTCTGTTAAGCATGGAATGCAGTACTGCCTTGGTGAAAAAATACTAGCCTTGTGAGTAGATTTCTCAGATGGAAACTCAACAAGCTTATCGCATGCATGTGTGTCTGTCTCTGTGTTTTGTGCAATAGAGGTAAACAATTTCAGCCATAAATGTGATTTCTTTTGTTTCCAACCTTCCATGAAAACATGTCCAACCAAAGCGGACTATATTACTTTACATAGAAACAGGTGATGATTAGTAACAGAAAGGGCATCCAGCCACAGAAAATCTGTCCAATGAATTCTGTTTGACATATATATGTGAAAAGTAGATGTTAAAACAATGATGATATGGCTACATACACACACAGACAAACACACATATGTACATACACACAAATAGGAAGATGTTAATGTGAAAACACAAATTTAGCAATTCATTATATAGAGGCTGATAAAAGAAATGGTCAACTGAGTTAATAGGATTGATACGATTGACTAAAAACCTTCAAAAGTGGTGCCCCAGTATGGTCACAGCCATAAGTGAAGTCAGCAAAAGAACAGTAGATTATACCACATATTGCATGGTACAGTTGTAGATTTAAGAGAAGACGAATTATGTACATTATTTACCTTATTGACATTTGACAGATATTTGTCCTGATCTTGTTTGTTGTTAACACGCTTCAGCTGATATACCCTCCAGCCTTCATCAGGTGTCTTAAGGAAATTTTGAACCTGGGTTCTAGTTCCTAAGGTATTTTATGATGTTATTATTATTATTATTATTCTGACTATTATTATTCATGTCACTGCGTGGAATCGAACTCGGAATCTTGGGGTTAGTAGCCATATGCCATATGGCTACTAAGCCATATGCCCGTGGGCATATGGTATAGTTAACAACAAACAAGATGAGGACAAATATCCATCAAATGTAAATAATGTATACTGCATGGTGTAATGAATATCAATCATAATATAAATGTTCTCCTACTGTTATGAGTAAATAGTGTTTCATCATCATCATCATCATCATTTAACGTCCGCTTTCCATGCTAGCATGGGTTGGACGGTTCAACTGGGGTCTGGGGAGCCCAAAGGCTGCACCAGGCCAGTCAGATCTGGCAGTGTTTCTACAGCTGGATGCCCTTCCTAACGCCAACCACTCCGAGAGTGTAGTGGGTGATTTTATGTGCCACTGACACAGGTGCCAGACGAGGCTGGCGAACGGCCACGCTCGGATGGTGTTTTTATGTGCCACCGACACAGGTGCCAGACGAGGCTGGCGAACGGCCCGTTCGGATGGTGTTTTTATGTGCCACCGACACAGGTGCCAGACGAGGCTGACGAACGGCCACGATCGGATGGTGTTTCTTACGTGCCCACAGCACGGAGGCCAGTCGATGCGGTACTGGCTACGGCCACGTTCGGATGGTTTTCTTGTGTGCCACCGGCACTGGTACCACAAAGATACAAATTCCATTGATGTTCATCTATTTTGATTTGATTTGATTTGATTTTCACTTGCCTCAACAGGTCTTCACAAGTGTCACAAGAAGGAAGGAAGGTATGCACAGGTGAACTGACAACGTCCCAGGTAGGGGCCACGGGTTATGGCCTGACTAGTCTTGCCGGGTCTTCGGATGATGTTTTTATGTGCCTCCGACACAGGTGCCAGATGGATGGTGTTTGTTACGTGCCCACAGCACGGAGGCCAGTCGATGCGGTACTGGCTACGGCCACGTTCGGATGGTTTTCTTGTGTGCCACCAGCACTGGTACCACAAAGATACAAATTCCATTGATGTTCATCTATTTTGATTTGATTTGATTTGATTTGATCACTTGTCTCAACAGGTCTTCACAAGTGTCACAAGAAGGAAGGTATGCACAGGTGAACTGACTATGTCCCAGGTAGAGGCCACGGGTTATGGCCTGACTAGTCTTGCCGGGTCTTCGGATGGTGTTTTTATGTGCCACCGACACAGGTGCCAGATGAGGCTGGCGAACGGCCACGATCGGATGGTGTTTGTTATGAGCCCACAGCATAGAGGCCAGTCGATGCGGTACTGGCTACGGCCATGTTCGGATGGTTATCTTGTGTGCCACCGGCCCTGGTACCACAAAGATACAAATTCCATTGATGTTCATCTATTTTATTTTGATTTTCACTTTCACTTGCCTCAAAAGGTCTTCACAAGTGTCACAAGAAGGAAGGTATGCACAGGTGGACTGACTACGTCCCAGGTTGGGGCCACAGATTATGGCCTGACTAGTCTTGCCGGGTCTTCGGATGGTGTTTTTATGTGCCACCGACACAGGTGCCGGATGTTTATCAAGAGGAAATGGCCAAGTTTTAACAAAAAGAAAATCAGTACGGAAAAGATAAGCAACAGAAAGAGATAAGCAGGAAGAAATCAAAAAAACATGAGCTTAACATTGAGGAAGGAGCATTAAATAAACAGATCAATACAGAAAAGAAAGTGAAAATCCTCCATAGGATACACTATTTAAATAGGGTGATTAGTCAAAACAAGAAGAAAGTAGCTGGTCCACTGCTGTCCCTTTGCTTTAAACACATAAACATCTCCTTTTAATAGGTGTGTATGTGTGAGGGAGAGAGGAGGGGAAGGAGAGTTTAAAAAGATAGAGAGAGGGTATCCAATACACATAGGAAAGTATATTAAAAAAACAACAGTCATCTTGTTCTTGCTAGAAGAATTACACAAGGTGAGAGACTTCGGAGTTTCCATATATATATATATATATATATATATATATATATATATATATATATATAGTTAATCCAAACATGAAAACACAACAACACGAGACCGTGGAACAAGTATAGTGTTATTGGATGCTCAGGAAAGGAAAGAAAGAAGGATTTAACGTTTTGAGCAGAGCTCTTCATCAGAAACATAGGAAAAGGAAAGATCCAAGGAAGGGAAGACGGAGGAAAAAAATCGCCAACAGTACACATACACACAAACTGTTTTGATCTATACATGTAACTCCCAATAAATGTGTTGAGTGCCCTTCTTTCATTTATATATATATATATATATATATATATATATATATATAAAATTTAATAAGGGTAGAATTGATATTAATCAATTAAAACCAGTGGTCTAGCATATTTTAATATTTTAATTTTATATATATATATATATATATATATATATATATATATATATATATATAATTATTCCTAAACAATATTATTGACAGTAACTTCAGGCTTTGAAGTTCCAAGCAGTTAAGCCATCATCCGATTGTGATGCATTGAAGTTAATTATGGCTCTATATCATTTCTTTTTGATTTAAAATATTCCTTGGGTGTATGGGTCTGGGTGGAGTGGTGGTTAGGTTTTAGGATGGGTTGTTATGGAGTGATGTTTTGAAGAAATTTTTTTTTATTAAACATTAAGTTTTTAAAAACTGGACTTTATACTTTTCATCTCTACATTGTCAAAGCAAAGAATTATATCTAATAAAACCAAAAATGACTAAAACCACTGACATATCATATAACTACCAACCAAAAGAAACACACCTGCTTACAAAGTTCTATATACATGAATAAATTCTAAGTCAAAGAGATGAACAGTAATATAACAATCCACTCTAACACATAATTACCACTCCACTCAAACCCACACATCCAAGGAAGATTTTACCTCAACAAAAACTATATAAAGCCAAGATTAACATCAATGCATCGCAGTCTGACAATGGCTTAACTAGTTGAAATTTATACTCTACAAAACTATAGAGAACAAAGTTTACAGTGGTTATTAATTATTGTTTAAATGAAGTAGAGCACTGAAAATGGCTGAGAATATAGAACACTAGAATGAATGGATTTCATGACTTAGTTTCATTCTTCTCCATTTTGAGTTCAAATTCCACTGGAGCTATATTTGTCTTCATCAAGGAGATTGCTTAAAATAATTTCCAGAAATTTATAATGGTGTCGATCTCTGTAGGCTTTACCTCTTGTCTTTACTTAAATGTCCTCTTTTATAAAGAAATTACTGATTGCCAGGGTGGATATTGAAATCCATTTATTATTCTATGGGAAAAAAATTTCAAATCTTTTTAATTTCTTTTTAATCTAATAATAAATTTGATATTGAAAATTTAATCATTGAAAGTTTCTGTTTTGTTGAATGCTTCATAAAAATTTGGTCTTGAAGAATATGTAATATAATGAATAGTACATATAAGTGAGAGGAATGTGTGTTATTTATTACATATCAACATAAATCAACATAAATCAACATATTTGTCCAACTCATGCAAGCATGGAAAAACAGACGCAAAACAAGTGAATGAATGAACAAAAATATATCTTTTACATATTTCAGTCACTGGACTGTAGTCATCTTGGAGCACCATCTTGAAGGGTTTTAGTCAGAGATGAACAGTAATTACGTCTTTTTTTTAAGCTTGATATTTATTCTATATCTTTTTTGCCAAACCACTAAGTTACTGACACGTAAACCAACATTAGAGAGAGAGAGAGTTCAATCAATGTGGACTATTTTCATACTTAGTATTCAATACATGATATAAATAAATACCAAAAATGGGTTGGGAGCACTGAATAGGAAAAAAATAAATGTTGGAAAATCTAAATAACCATGAAATATGAACTGACAGAAAACTTAATGAAAGAAACTACTTTCTATTTCAACTAGAGCATATAAAGTATCTACATAATTTTATTAACATAGCTAAAAATAAAAATATCTATATAAACAATCTTATGTTAGATGTTATGGAGGTTGTTATGAATCAATTATTTAAAAAAAAAACTTTCAAAATTAAAAACAATAAGAACATTAGATAAACACGGAAACAAAAATCTGTTCCCCTCCACCAATCATATTTTTCATTGGTCTTTTGCTTATATCTTCTGCATGTTCACACTGTCTCTAACTACACCACATGTTCACAATACACTGACCTATGTAAGTGCACCTCATGTAAATGCATCATTCATTTGTCTATACCAGTGTAGACAACCTATAGTCCGCAAAGGTAGTGGGGGGGGGGTGAACATATTTAAGATAGTCAGAGGCAGAGAAGCAATGCCCATAACCTTTGCAGGTCCTTCTAAACTGCTAAGATATTAATATGGATAAATCCATATCAGAGCCTCTGGAAGTCACAGAAGGAACCAGTGTTTGACCCAAATATTTGAATAGTATCATGCCTTAAATATATCAGTATAACAATTAACAATAATCTAGGAACCTATTTAACAAATATCTTTTATTTCAGACTTGGTTGGTATAAACAACATAAAGGCTTTCATAATAAAAACACTTTATAAAAATTAACAAAAAAACAAAATAGAAATTGATTATCAAAACGAATCTGACCAGAGAATCCAGACTGTAATTAATTAGTTGTACATTTTAGATGAATGTATAACAAAAAGAAAAAGTGGAATAAACATAGTAGGATGGTAATTGTTAATAGCAATTAAGCACAATAGACGAAATATCAGAAGATACATTAACTCTGGATGAATATTAGTTAACAAGCAATCCTTTAACACAGCTAACATATTTTTTTATATACATTATATAAAAGAATAGTTCATCTATGACTTACAAGCTTGCCATAAGAAAATAATGTAATGTCTATTAATATCTTTTATTTTATTAGAGATACACCAAGAACAATCAACAAAAACCAGCCTTGAAACCAAAATATATCCATTTTTGATGGTTCAATTTATATAGTTGCCAGTGGATACCTTAATGAAGAGTGCTTTGCATGTTTCTTTAACATTTAACTAGGACGCATGGCTAATATAACTAATTATTATAAAATAACAGCAAAAAAATTCACAAAACTAAAAAAAAAACACTGGGTAAAACACAACAGGTCTGCTGTTACATTGAGATAAACATGAACTGAGCGAGTGGAGGCTGTGCTTATTGGGCAAATGCGTACAAGCTCAAGGCCAAGCTAGCAGTCGCTTGTATGAAACTCGCTCATACTAAGGATTTCCACCCATACTTCAAGACAAAAATTCACACGAGCCTCGGCTCGTACAGCAAATTATTCAGACAATGGTGCACTGCAAGGTTCTACTGTATATTCAAATAAGTTAGAATCCCAATTTTCAATATGACACAGCACTATAAAAAAGTAATCACCCGGAAAATCAAGTCTATGATTCAATCTTAACTATTACATCACTAACACCCTAGTGAAAAGAATAATTAACTATTTTAATATCAACCCATCATACGGAAATTAAATCATTCCCAAACCTCATTCCAACATGAACAGATGATCAACACTAGCAAAATATGAAACAATCTCTCTCTACATAGTCGCTCTACTTACTAGAAACTGCAGCTAAATATCACTTTAATAACAGCCTACCATTTTGTAAAAAGCTGAAGTACATTTGAGATAATGAAGCCCTAAAAAGATTTAATGGCCCCTGCAGAATGTCTGCTCAATCAGGGTTAACTTCTGACTAAACAACAAGAAAGAGATAAAGTTAGATATATTACTAAACCTCTCTAAGTTTTTATCATATTGCTGATTGACTGAAACAGTTAAGCAGTCTACTTATTAGATTTATAGTTTCAAAAAGTATTAATGTAAAATCTACCATTTCCTGCTTCTACTAAGAATATTAAATTTTGACCTTACTTAAACTTAACCAAGAAACTACTATTTCAGTGTGCTTGCCTAGCATTGCATAAAATAAAAAAAAATACCACTGTTATATGAATTGATGATAAACCTTTAAATAAATTTTAAGTTATTCAGTACTAATTCTAGTAGCTGATTATATAACAGCAGACAGAAATTCAATAATAAAGAAAAATTTCATCAAAAAATTTTTAAATGACGTGCAAGAAAAGAAAATTGAAAATAAAAACATTAAATTGATTTTATTTTTTTTTATGAGAAAGGTAAATGAAGCTTGCATTATCTAGACATATTGCCAAAGTCATTAAGTGAATGAAACTGATCAAGGCTGAACAGCTTCAGAAAAGATCACCTTTGCAATGCAAATGTTCCAGCAAATATAATACAGCAGTAGAGAAGATTAACATTTCTTCAGCAAAATAGCAGATTTTCATTATTACGTAAATAAGTGTAGGCCAGTGGTAATCTGGTTTAAGCTCAGCACTCAAACAAATTAACTTTACAGGTAAAAGGAAATATAAAAAAAAGAAACAATTTTCTAGAAAAATACAGAAAACTAAAAAGAAGTAAAATATCCAGTTATAGGCAATTGTCAAATCACTAAGGTAGAAAGAAACAAATAGAACCAACCAATATTCCTATTTCTATACGTATCTATGTAGGTTCAGTCCCACTGCATGGCACCTTGGGCAAGTGTCTTCTGCCCTGGGTCAACCAAAGCCTTGTGGATGGTTTTGGTAGAAGCAAACTGAAAGAAACTCATCAAATGTGTGAATGTGTGTGTGTGTGTGTGTATGCGCGCGCGCATGTGCATGATTGTGTGTACCCTGTCTTAACATCATGATTGTAAACAAGCATCAATGTCATGCAAGAGATGTTTGTTTCTAGTCTTCCATGAAACAATATATCTGGGTATGGGGTACTATTACCCTGTTTGGGGACAAGGTTGGCAACAAGGGCATCCAACTATAGAAAATCTGCCTCGACAAATTCCATCTGACCCATGCTAAATGACAATGATGATAATAGTATAAGATGATGGTATAAGACAGTGAACTGGCATAATCATTAGAGTGTAGGACAAAATACTTTGCAGTATTTGTTCTGGCTCTGTGAGCCAAATCCAGCCAAGGTCAACTTTGGGATGGAGGTGAGGTAAAAACTCCAAACTGCATTTCATCTAAGACAATTCTCTTCCTAATTACATTTTTTAATTAACATGTTTCTGCTTGGTTTGTTAATGTGTATGTGTGTCAGTGTAGATATGGCTATGTGATTAGGAAGGCACAGGCAAGAGCTGTATGGTTAAGAAGTTCACTTCACACACACATGGTTCTGAGTTCAGTCCCAATGCATAACTCTTAGGGAAAATGTCTACTACTATATAGTCTCAGGCCAAATAATGTATTGTGAGTTAAGTGGTAGACAGAAACCAAAAGAAGCCTATTGTATCAAATGTATGAGGGTATGTAAATGTATACGTGTGTGTTTATATCTTCCTTTTGCCATGGTTTTTACACACTGACTGAAAACAAAGTCATTGTTCATACAAATCTTTCAAAATTTTTTTCCTTCGTTTGTTTCAGTCGCTGGACTTTGGCCATATTGAGGTACCAGTATCATTTGTTTACAATTTTCTATAAAATGCCTGAACTGTTTGGTGTTCAAAGAACAGGTGGGGAAATATTACAATGCTTAGAAACAAATGAGGGTTAGAAAGAGGAGGAGCATTTGGCTGAAAAAAATCTGTTTCAACAAGTTTTGCTTGACCTGTGCTTGCATGTAAAAGTGGACATTAAAAGAATCTGATGATAATGACATAAGCATTGAGCATGTTTAAACATATTTTCAATGAATAGTAGGCTTGCTATACGGAAACTTTTATTTCCTTATAAATAAATAAATAAATAAATAAATAAATAAATAGTCTTTAATTGTTGCATTACACATTATCTTCTTACATAAAACATTAGCAGACTGACAGAGTTAAACAGCAATAATTCTACATAATCTCTTCAAGTGTTTTCATTATCCAAATCCAATCACATATGTTTGTATCAGGTCATCCCATAAGTTCTGTCCGAATTTTGAATAAAGAAAACAAGTAATCAAATGTGATATTTAATTGAAATTTAATCATCAATGTACTTTCCCTTATTATCTATGACTTCCTTCCATCTATTTACAAGCTCTTTAATCCCATCAATGTAAAACCCTTTTGGTTTCAAAGCGAAGAACTCTGAAATGTCAGTTTCGACCTCCTCCTGGCTTGCGAAAGTTATGTTCCCCAAATCATTCTGTAAACTACGAAATAAATGGCAGTCTGAAGGAGCAAGGTCGGGAGAGTAAGGTGGATGAGGAATTTTTTGGACAAAACCCTTTTGGTTTCAAAGCGAAGAACTCTGAAATGTCAGTTTCAACCTCCTCCTGGCTTGCGAAAGTTATGTTCCCCAAATCATTCTGTAAACTACGAAATAAATGGCAGTCTGAAGGAGCAAGGTCGGGAGAGTAAGGTGGATGAGGAATTTTTTCCCAACCAAGCTCTTCAATCTTCTCTGATGTGATCTTTGCAGTGTGGGGTCACACATTGTCCTGATGAAACATCACTCCTTTTCGATTGACTAAAGCGGGTCTTTTTTTATTCAAAGCTTGGTTCAAACGCTCTAATTGCTGACAGTAAACTTGAGCATTGATTGTTGAATTAGGTGGTAACAATTCAAAGTGAATTACTCTTTTGCAATCCCACCAGATACAGAGAAGAACCTTTTTTCTATGAAGTTCCCTTCTCGGTTGTGGTGGACCATTTTCCCTTCTACCAAGCCACTGTTTACGACATTTAACATTTTAATAAAAAATCCATTTTACGCCACCAGTCACAAGTCTATCCGAAAAGGGTGAAATGAGTTTGCAAGAATGGAGAGAAGAGCAAATGTCAACTCAGGATTTGTGGTTACTTTTGGACAATTCATGAGGCACCCATTTTCCAAGTTTAGGAACCTTTCCAAGTTGTTGAAGATGATGATGAACAGTTGTATGGTTTGAACTAAGCTTTGTTGCCAATTCTTCAACTGATAATTCAGGATTTTCTTCAAGTAATGCCTCAAGGAGCTTATCAAACTCAACTGGACGTCCTGTTCAATCTTCATCTTCAAAGCTGAAATCCCCACTTCTGAATTTTGCAAACCATCTTCTGCAAGTTCTTTCATTCAAGCATTCTTTCCCATAAACTGAGTGTATGTTTCGAGTTGCATTGGCTGCAGAGTTTCCTTTTTTGTACTCATAAAGCATTATGTGCCTTAAATGCTCTTTGGATACTTCCATGTTAGAAAGGGTTTTAATCGAAGAAATTTTAATTCTATTATTCTGTAAAATAATATTTAATTAGTTTAAATGTACACAAATGCATAAAAATAATTTTTAATTCCATTAGACATTCTAAAATACTATTAAATTTCATTCAATTTTAAAAAAGGTAAAATCGGACAGAACTTATGGGATGACCTGATATAATATTGTTACTAAATCATTTAGATATCTGTCAGTTAGTTTCCTCTTTAAACAAGTGGGAAATGGTTAATGAGAAGGGGAGAGGTAAAGGAAGGAAAAATTAACAAATCTTACCAGCCTGTAATGTATAGGTCTCTCGTGATACTTGTTATATAGAGATTTCATTTCTTCATAAGTTACAAACTGAATAACACCATGCGAAACCCCAAAGACACCTGGTATGAAACCCTATAAAAATAAAATACAAAAAAAAAGCAAAATAGTCTGCAATTGATGTGAAAAATCATAATCAATAAATATTTATATGCATGAGCACACACAGCATTACATCCACTTTGTCATGGTAACACAAAACTTTGTCTTTTTTTTTAACTAACTTGTGGCAAGTGGTTTTACAACTGCAAGCAACTCTCAAAGCAGAATTTTTGTTGCTTAGGTAGACTCAAGCAAGCACAAAGAATAATCAATAGCTTAGAATCTTGTGTGTTCTTTAGTTTAATTTAATTAACACAACCAAGGACATGCCAAAGCATCACTTTCAGGGCATGTATGATATATATGCATGTTGGTAACTACTATATATTGTGCTACTACTAAATGAATAATCGTCTTCAGTTCCACTGCAGTTGATTGGGTGAATAATCACCAAAAAATTTACATGTAACACAAGGTAAGCTGTGGTGAGTACCAGATGTTTTCTTTGTGAGGTATATTTGAAATCCATTAAATTATTATGCACATGATAAAATATCTCGCATAAATTAATTATAATCATGTTTCATTTTTACTTTTCACCTTCCCAGTCCAGCCTTCCACTGTTAACTCTACTCAATTAGCAAAAGTATGTCTTAGATAATTGAGTACCCTCTATACTTACAGCACACAAGGCACCCCATCACCTTGTATGCTGGTGCCACAATGGAAAACACCTTTGCCTGCACACTCTCTAGAGTGGTTGATGAGCAAACAGAAGTTAGGTTGAGAAGGCCCTTAGTGCTGGTGCCATGAAGAAAAAACCCAGTACATAGTTTAAAGTGGGAGGCAAACGAGTGGAGGAGAAAGTGTAAGATTGTGAGGCCCCTACAGTTGGAGGGCTTATTAACCTCTCTAGTGCACCCCTAAAGTGATTAGTGATAGGCAGGGCATCCAGCCATAG
The DNA here is from genome assembly GCF_006345805.1 of Octopus sinensis. Taxonomy (NCBI): domain Eukaryota; kingdom Metazoa; phylum Mollusca; class Cephalopoda; order Octopoda; family Octopodidae; genus Octopus; species Octopus sinensis. The sequence continues at coordinate 70,780,999 of NC_042999.1, read as the reverse complement.
AAACCAAGCCAGAATGATAACTTTCTATAGAAGTGTTTACATAGCACCAGCAGTGGTGTTTTGTTTTTACACACACACACAACTAATATATATGATGATGATGATATATATATATATGGCACAGTCTTCTGCCTGGCTAGCACCTGTCAAATCATCCAACCCATTCATCATGGAAAGCAGATGTTCAATGGTGATTATATATATATATATACATATCATTCTAATTATTCACTCCATCTTGCTTTGGGAATTTGTTTTGTTTTTGTTTTTTGTTTTTTAGCCAAAGCTTGTAAATAACTTTTACTGAGATCAAATTAGAGGAAAATGTCTGATGTATCAATTTATCATAGGTATGGACAATGGTATAGTAGAAATGGCTGAATGCCAGGCAAAATCCATAGCTGCAGAGGCTGATGCTGCCTTTCATTCCTCTGATCTTGATGCATGTACCAGTCAAGTATTAGGAATTGATTAAATCAAAACCTTCACCAAATACTTAGAGACTCATGCTGGCATAGGTTGGAGAATTTGACAAAAGCTAGCCAGCCAGAGAGCTGCACCAAGCTCCATCCAATTGTCTGTTTTGGGATGATTTCTATGGCTGGATACCCTTTCTAACACCAACCATTTTACAGAGTGTACTGAGTGCATTTTACATGGTACCAGCATGGGTGCTTTATACATGGCATCAACAAAGATACTTTTTACACGCCAGTGCTGCATAAAAAAATCATTATCATCAATATTGACTTTAACACATTTAACACCAAACAAAGCAAGATATCATGTTTGCTTTATATAAACAAAAACAACATAAATCAGAGAGGATCTTTAGTCTTCCAGAGAACAAAGAAACCTTCCTGGTGCCACAATAAAATGCATGAAGTATACTCTGCAAAGCAACTAGCATTAGGAAAGGGAGCTACCAATTGAAACAATGATGAAAAATTGAATATAGAAGCAATATGTAATCTCCAATCCACCAGAAGAAATAACTAGTTGCTCCAAATAAGAACTGTTTCAGAATGTGATGACCCATCCAAAACATGCCGAAGTTGAATGAGAACACAATGATGGTGATGATTGCATTTTAACTTATAACAAACAATATCTGTAACATTTACATTGTGAACTATTGAATACTTCTTAGAAATGTTGTACTCACTCCCTACTCCTAAACCACACATACATTCTGTTCAGCTCACCTCAGTCTCGTTAGTTGCAAAAAAAGTGCAGTAGAGTGGTTAGCAGTAAGAAAGACATCATATGTCCCCATAATTTATATGCCATTTAGCAAAAAAATAAAAATTCCAAATAGAAGCACATGTATAAAAAGTTTTCAAATGAATAGATAGTTATCTTCATACAAGGTCAAAAAATGTTTGACAATGACCACTGTTTAATTTCATGTGTGAGTGAGACAGAAATAGAGATGTCACAACAACTTTGAATTCATAAGCTGTCATCAAATGTGAGAAAATCCGTTTTTATCCACATCTGTTGGATGAGGGAAAAAATGCCTGCTACTGAAAGTAGTGTACATTCTAACAAAAAACAAAAACAATGGATACTACACACATATATTGGAGAGTGTATGTACACAAAAGACAGCTCAATAGGTAGATATCATTTTTTGTTCGTTTGGTTTTTTTTAGCCGTTAGATGTTCTTCATTCCAGTAAGCATTCAGCCATGAAATAATATAACTTAAACCATATGGTCAGTAGTCTATCTAGCTACTGTATCTCATTACTGCTATAGTGATTGCAGTTTCAAATATAAAAAAATTAAATGCTTGCACAAGTATATATTTCTTGCAATCTCAATTTTCCAACCACTAGTGTCCTATAGGTCAATTATTGAAAGATAAGATTAAAATTTAGTATATTTTTTAATTCTCATAATTGTTTTACTTGCTTCAAAAATTTGGGCAATAAGAAATTGAACAGAATAAGGATGTGAATGAATTTACCTTATAAAAACCCTTAAAACCTTCCTGCTTAAATATTTTCACTAAGGCATCACTCAATCCTCTATAGTATGTTTTTTTATGAATTTCTGAAGTTTGCTCATACTGTAAACATAGGCGTGTCTTCGCAACAAAAACAGGATTGACAACTAGTAAAGATAAAACACCTGAAAGTAAACAGATTAATAAATTGAAATAATTAATGTTACCACAATCATAAAAAGCAATTATGGAACATCAAATACAAATTCAAAAATATTCTGATCATTAAATTTTATAGATTTCACATTTATAACATGTGACAATAACATTTCTGAAAAATGACAGTAACAAATTGCACTGTAATGTTCAATATGTGGTGGTCCTCTTGCATAGCAACTGACAATAAACTTCTGCTTAAGTACTAGTATCCTACTGCATTAAACAGCTGAATAGGTATTGCTAATTGCACCAGCATCTTGGCTAAACTTGTTTGTACACTTAGGTACAATCAAAGGATAATATCTATTAGCAATGCTCAATATAACATGATTTTACTAAACATGGTGTATATTTCTCAAAAAGAAAATACAATAGACAATTCAATTTTATACACATTAGCAGATATAATATCAACTCCCTGATCAAGATGTAGTAAATGAGGAATATTATAAGTCCAATTATTCTAATCAAAACTTCAAAATATAGATCAAGATTGAAAAAAAAAAAAGCAAACATTACATTCTGTGTGAAAGCTTTCAATATGTTGGCTACCTTTGCCTATCTCTGATCGAGCAGACTAATAATCAAAGACATTCTAGCTATGATCAAGTAGTCATTCCCCATTCTTTGCTACAGTATTCTCTAGACCAGTGCTTCTCAAACTACCTGATGTGGCATACCAGTGTTTTTTCTTCTCTTTTTTTCCAATTTACCAGGGACCAGTAATATTTCTTAGTAATATTAATTTATACTGGAAACAATATATATAATGAATATAATAAAAGTTGACATTTTTTTTTATCTTATATTTATTTTGTAAACAAATAATACCCTATTACATAAGCATTTTATAATGTTGCTTTCTTTTCTGGAAATTCGCCACATACTGGCAGCTGGTGGCTCGCACACCGGCACCAGTCCACAGACCACCACTTTTTTGTTTTTAAGACAGTAGGGTATAATTTGAAGATTTGTTTGTTATTACTAGTAAGTCAAATGACTGCTTAAAGGCTCTTGCACTGGCTCTATGTACAATTAACAGAGCTTGTTCCCTATGTCTAAATGGTTGAAATCAAAAAAGAATTATTTTATAGTAGCAAGTTTCCTATACTGTTGTAAAAATATTCAGCTAAATATGCAGATACGATAACATTAAAAATCTGATGAAAATGGTGATGGTTTGAATATTAGAAACTTTTACAGGCATCCCTGAAAATATATATATATATATCACAAGCAAATATATGTAATACGTATTAATATTCACTTACCTGCTTGACTAGCAGCTAAAATATGGCTACTAGCACCTAGAGAAACTTTCTGATCGCCAGCTTGCATTTGTGTTTTGGCATAGTTATATCTAAAATGAAATAAAATATAACAATGAATCACACAATAAAAATCATTTTTTAATAAAAAAAATTGTGGGAGTAAAAATGTAAATACTATCATCACTTTAGTATCTACTTTTCCATATAAGTGTCACAAAGAATTTATTGAGGCAAATTTTCTATGGTAGGAGGCCCTTCTTGTTGCCAACAAGAATATGATTCCAAACAAGATAATATTCCCTCTAGCCGGATATGTTTACAGAATACTGAAAACAAATGACACCCTAATATGAAGGCAGCATTTGTTTACTACTATTGTATGCTATCAAAATCAAGGAGATATACACACACACACTGCTTTCAATTTTCATCTACTAAACCCACTTATTGTGATTTGCCAGCCCTAAGCATCACATAATAGAACAAACCAAATGATTAAGAAACAAACTTCTGAACCACACATTCAAAATGTTAATATGAAGTACTTCAACACACACACACAATGATGTTCCAAAAGTACAAGGTATAATTAGAATACACATTGCATGCCCTACAAACAAATCTGATCAAAAGTAAGGTTTAAAGTTACAGAAGTCAAACATTTTATGCTATCTTAATCACAAAACTATACCAGGGATAAGAAGTTATTAAATGTAACTAATGTAAAAAAAAAAAGTTTCTTCCTTAACAACACTTTAACATAATTTAACCAACCTATCCAAATCCATCTATTTACCATATAGTATACACCAGAATATCATATGGTAACCAGAAGCAGAAGAAGGTTGTCAGTCAAGAATTTACAATTTTGTTATATGTAGAGTGAAAAGGTACATCATTACAAACTACTTACCAAAATTGTAAATGACAAATGTAGGCGATGGATTGGATAACTGCTAAAGACTTCCTAAAATCAAGATTATCAGGCAGGTGTTATCAGAGGCTTAATTGTGGCAAAGAAAATCATGACTGGCCACATATCTGGTGGCAAATTTTGACAGAGGTTTGCAGGTTTTGGTTGACAAATAATGGTGACTTCCCACATGTTAACACAAATTACATAAATCTGTGAATTCCAATGAATACTAACCTTCCTGCCAACCACAGTTGCACATACAAAGAGCAAACAATTCATTGATATTATTTCCATTATATATTGGTTTCAAATTTTGGTACAAAACTAGTAAGTTCAGAGGAGGGAGTAAGTCGATTATATTGGCCCAGTGTTCAGGTGGTACTTATTTTATCAACCCCAAAAAATGAAAGGCAAAGTCAACCTCAGCAGAATTTGAACTCAGAACATAAAGACATGAAATGCTGCTACGCATTTTGGCCAGAGTGCTAACAATTCTGCCAGTTTGCTGCCTTCTAATATATACATATCAGCTATACACTTTGTGGGAAATAATTTGTTCAGGCATATAGAAATAATAGAAAGCTAAGGTTCAAAACTGTAAACCAGGCTGGGGCAACTCAAGAACAAAGTATGTGAGGAAGAGAATTAGATAAACAGAGAGACAACAGAACAAGCTAGAGAAAGGAGTAAACTCAGTAAAACAATACTGAAAGCAGACATGAACAGAACAGCAGTTGCCAAGTGAGAAAAATCCCCCAAGTAAAATAAGAATAACCTGATTTACTGTATCATTTCACTACATTTCTACCAGATCAAACAGTAATATTTTAACCCAATATTTGTGAACTGGTTCACACTAGATATAGGCCTCAGGGATGTTTGTAAGAGCCAATAGATCACTCAAACTTCTTGACACTGACTGTCATTCTGTTGGTTAGGACGACAAGGGTTCCAGTTGATCTGATCAATGAAACAGCCTGCTTGTGAAACCTTAACCTAGTTCTCAGAGAGAATCAGCATGACACAGAGTGTGACATGGGTGGCCCTTTGAAATACAGTTACTACTACTACTACTACTACTACTCATTTTTGCCAGCTGAATGGACTGGAGCATCATGAAATAAAGAGTCTTACTCAAAGACACAACATGTCGTTGGGAAATGAACTCATGACCATACGATCAGGAACCAAATACCCTAACCACTAAGCCATGCGCCTTCACTCTTGACATTAATCAAATTACAAACTGTCAATAGCATATCACATAACATTCTCCGATAAACTGAAACTTATCATATAGCTAAATGAACTGATATATATAAATGTAAATATACTGCCTCAAATACACAAAATACCTGCAGATCAATTGAACAAAAGATAGGCTTATCAGCAAGGAAGAACTTTTCATCCTAAGCTGTGTTCACTTCCCCCATCATCCATTATGGTGCTGCAACAATGTTAGAGCCACAACAGTATTTCATAAATTGCAGATTGAGGCTTGTTACAGTTACAGTCTATCTTTGGACATATAGATTATTTTATGAAGTTAACTTATTTTATTAAATATATTGAGTTTAAAATACTAAAATGAAATAAGGATACACAAATTTATAAATAACAAGCCCATTGATCCAGGACTTGAATATTACAAATAACTTATAAAGAGTGTGTGTGTGTGTGTGTGTGTGTGTGTGTGTGTGTGTATGTGTGTGTGCACGCGCACACGTGCAGTTGTTGTTTAGAACATAACGTAAATTTCTAAAATGTCTAAAATAAAATTAAGAATATCATTGATCTAGATTCCTCACTAGGAGAGTGCCATTAAAAACTTTATCAAAATGGCATGACATTGGTGGGTATTCTTGTTATGTCTCTTCTATAATCTGAGGTCTTACAACACTGATTGTTTCATCTTTTTTGTATATAGGACTAATATCTCTTCTTTTTTGAAGATGATAGGATGCAACTGACAGGAAATTTAACTTATTTCCAGCAGAGTGAGTGAGTGAGTGAGTGTGTCTCTTATTGTCTCAATACCAGTGATTGTTCATTTAATAGTGAGGCAAATTCTTTACGACCAAATATCTTTCCTGCCACCAACCATCACCTGTTTGTAAGCAGGGAAATGTTTCTTAATTGGCCAAATGGAAACAAACAACACTGCTCGTATGACAGTGACAATCATCATGCAATGTTAAAACAAGGACACACACAAAGCTTCTTTCAATTTCCTTCTAAGCTTTGGTCAGCCAGGAGAAAAGACACTTGCTTAAGATGCCAAGTAGTAGAACTGAATCCTAGAACCATGTGGTTGCGAAGTGAACTTCTTAACCATACAGTAGAAGCAGGACAATTATGGTTATCAAATCAAAAAGAGCAGCAGGTGGTTCAATCTTTTTTAAATATCAATTCACAATAATAATTTCTAATAATAATTTCACAATATCAGATAGGCGAAAGATTATAACCAATAATTAATTATCCCAACACCTGAAAACTAATCTTGTATCAGCAAGAGTTACAATGTGAAATGAATGGAAGGCAACGGGAGCTTTCTCAAGAAGTGCGAAAGAGAAGACCAAAGTTGTGCTTCACAGACATATCTAAGTACAACCTGATCAAGTGGCATATTGACCACAAGAAATGGGTAAGTGTTACTAATAACAGGGTAGCTTTGAGAACAACAAAAACAGAAATTTCATTCACATGTAGGAGGATACATGATGCAGTTCTTCAGTTGAAACAAGGAAGGAAGAAAAAAACAATGAAACAGGCAGTACCTATTTGGTTTTTGATACCAATATTAGCAAGATCAACCATACGTGTAAATACAAAAAGCTGTAAAGTTGCTGCTTGGATGGTTTATAACAGATGACAAAGGCCATTTATTTTATCAACACCAGAGAAAAGAAAGGAGAGCTAAGTTAAGCTGAATTTCAAAACAGTGTATTACAAAGGCAAGACTAAATATCTTTGTTAAATAACTTGTAATAATTTCTAATATTGGCACAAGGCCACAAACATGTAATACAATCAACTGAATCAACTTCAGTATGAGATATACACAATGTCAGATATTTAAGATAAAAAAAAAATTTAAGCCAAATAGGATTTGAGCTTGGAGGGTAATACTTGATCTATGTCATAATATATTGCAATAATATTATTCATAATAAATGCAATAACATCCAGAAAAACCAACAAACTAAGTAGATGGAATTTCAGAAAACCTACACTTGATTTTATCGTATGGCAGACATTTTGTTGCATCTTTAAAAGATGTTTTAACTGATTAATGAAATGCTTCATTGTAACATTCAGGTAAATTTTTTTAAATTATCAATTATTTATAAACTGAAATATATAAATGTTTCTATTTGTTTGTACAAAGCTATACAATTTGGCCTTTTTTTCTAAAAGTGTAGGCTGAAAAAATCAAAGACAGAATTTGAAAGAATTGATGCTGAAGTTGTGAAATCTTGCATGCATTAATTTCAACTTTTCTTACTGCATGCATTAATTTCAACTGCATGGTTTCCTTTCAGATAAACTGACATCTGACATTATTGTGGTGTTATTAAGTATCTGCAGAAAAAGGGTTTAGTCCCCAAGAACATTCATACTGACATGGTTGCTGCTCCAGCTTTATCAACAGTGTAAAAGTGGGCAGCTGAATTTAGGAGAGCAAGAGAGAGAGTCTTGAAGATGATTCAATGTCTAGACATCCTGCAACAGTAACCATTGAGTGAAACATTGATTGTGTTCACCACATGGTGATGGATGAGAGGTGATTGACTATAAATCAAAGAGCCAATGCTATTAGCATATCCTGTGAGACAGTTGCAAATATTCTGCGCAATGAACTTGGTATGATGAAGGTTTCTGTTTGGTGGGTATCATGTCTTCTGACACTTGATCAACAGCATACCAGGCTGATTGCATCACAGGAAAGTCTGACATTGTTTGAGCAGATCTAGCTGGTTTCCTTCAACTTTTCCTAACCCAAGATGGATGTTGAGTTTATCACTTTGAACCAGAAACAAAGAGATAATCCATGCAGTAGAAACACCACCCCACCCATTCACCTGTTTCAAAGAAGGCCAAGATTGTTTTATCTGCAGGGAAGGTGATAGCCTCAGGTTTTTGGGATGTAAAAGGAATTGTGTTTATAGATTATCTTCAAAAGAACCACATCAATGAAGAGCACTGTGCCAACTTGCAGTTATGAAAGGTTATCAAGACTAAATGCCCAGAAAAACTGATGGAAAGGGGTTTTATTTCATCAGAACAGTGCACCAGTACACAAGTCCTTGGTTTCAATGGTTGCTGTCTGTGACTGTAGCTATGATCTGGTTGATAAGCCGCCTTATGCTCCTGATTTGGCCCCATCTGATTATGATGTATTCTTTAACATGAAAAAACACTTGGTGACAACCAGTATCGCAATGATGATAACATCATATCAACTGTTGATGATGTTTTTGATCAACAGAATGAAAGCTTCTTCACCAATGAGATTCTATCAGTCTCAAACACAATCAAAGACTGGAAATTCAGACAGAGAAAGAATAAGAGAAAATGAAAGAGGAATCAGATCAAACAGTAGCAAGATGATGAATGCAAGAATACAACTACTTATAAGAATGACATATCAAAAGAAATTTTCTAACCATTAATTGAAATCATGATAATCTTTGGTATGATTAAAGGTAGTAGATTGATATTTTTATTCATACTTGATATGTATGACTTCAATCAGTTTTTGTATTTCTACCAGATAAACATACTGAAGCCATAAATTAATTTACACTCTCTTTTATCTTATATCAACATCTTAGAAAATTAATTTCCCAAGAGTTAACAAGCTGTCAATACTTTTTTCTTTCTCAACCTAAATAAAATCTACCAGTTAAAGACAGAGAGATACAAAGAAACCATCAATGTTGACAGGTCTTTTTGCATTCTATTTATTTCAATGTGTGTGCGAGTGTGTGTAGACATACATACATTCTGATTAATTTATGTACTTGAGTAAGGCACATAAAAGGCACCCAGTACACTCTGTGGAGTTGGGGTTGGTGGAAACCAAACCAAAATAGATTGGAGCCTGGTGCAGTTCTCCAGTATACCAGTTTCAGTCAAACCATACAACTCATGCCAGCATGGAAAATGGACACTAAATGATGATGAGTCAGTTTTTATCAAGATAAAATGCGATATATTACTCATGAACATTGGGAGTAAGCTTAATGTTCTATGTTACTGAGAACATTTCTCTGTTTAAATCCTGATGGGTTTGGCAAATAATTTGTATCCTAAATTTCAGTTGTGGGAATTGACAATGTTCTAGTAGCATAAGGGTTAAGTATTTTCCCAGAGTTGACAAGCTGTCATGGTTACAATATCCTTCCATCATACTTAACATTTGACAGAAAGCGCTCTGTAACAAACCAGTTGAAGGTAATGAATTATGTGAACAGGTAATTAGTGATATTAACATCTTCTTCAGCATGACAAATATCTATTTCTACATTTTATCCTATTAACTACAATTCCAATATCAATAGTAATCAACAGAGAAATTTTTTTTCTCTTAGAAGAGATCTACACTGTATTATATAAGCACAAAATTAGTGATTTATAAAAGAGGAAGAAATAAAATATGCTGATTAGATCTTTCTCAAGAGAATTAGCAGCATAGGTGAGGTGAAATAGCTTCAAATAGGAAGGAAAACACTTATGCTACTGTCAGTGTACCAACAAAAATATCCAAAGCCAAAAGACATTCCAGTGAAGATTATATCCACCAAAGAAATGTATAAGTTTAAAACAAACAAAATGTTAATCATAAACTATTTCCAAAACTAAGAGCTACACTAAACGTTTTGAAAAGCTGTTTATAAAACTAAAATAAAAAAAAATACCAGTATACTAATGCAATTGATTTTTTACATAAGCAGAGAATTTACATATAATGCACACACACCATACTTTTTATTTTTAACCAGTAACCTGATATTATATAGGTTTCATGCAAAATATATTCAGTTATTCAAACAGGTGTGTGTAATCTCTATTGTAATATAAAATAATAAGCAAATTAAAGAAAATGTAAACTATATTAAAACATATAATAATATATAAAGAGGTAAAATAAAATATGCTGCAAAATACAGTACACACAAGAAACTTATGTGCAATATCCATGTACACAAACACACACCAAAAAAACCCTGTAAGTTGGAACAGAACACAGCAAGTTGGTAAATACCTATATCGTCTACCTCCCCATCACCTCTTCCATCTCAGCTCCTGCATACAACATATGCCCATTCTCCCTTTTGATCAATGCTTCCATCACTTTGATGTCAGTGTCTGACATTCCACAGCCTAAACATTATATAGCAATCTCCACAAAAGATATCAAGCATTTATACATCAGAAATGGATTGAATTCCTTTCTTACTTCAAACCAGATTCCCCATATTTTGATAAGAGAAAGGAGACTCCCACAAGATACTTTGCATTGAACCATGCTTGTATATTATACTATTGTGGAACCCTTTTTGAGACAGTGTTTTACTGCAGGATCCCTTTCCTAACATCAAGTCTCTTACAACACACATGGTGTACCTTTCCTAAACTGGACAAGTTGAACAATATTTATTTCAGTCTGGTATTTATTTTATCAATCTGCATTTATCAAATCACTAAGCTTATGTCACTAACATAAAGAAAAACATCTCAATACCAGTTAACATAACCAGAGACACTAGCACAACTAGCACATGCTTGGTCAAGTGGTTACGGTCACTTCACAGCCACATGGTTTCAAGTTCAAGCTCACTATAACACCTTAGGCAAGTGTCTCCTCCTATTATACCTCCTTATGAGTGGATTTAGTCGAAAGAAACTGAAAGAAACCCACTGTGTATATGCCTGTGTGTTTGTGTCCCCCTTCTCTTGACATTGCATCCTAATTATAAAAAAGCTTCACCATCATACAAGCATTATCACTCATTTCCAGTCTTCTACAAAAATATGTACAGCCATTGAGCAATTTGTGTTCAAAGGAGTTTGGGGAATATTATCATACTTGGAAGCAAGGAAGGACATCTGGTCATAGAAGAATCTAGCTCAATAGATACTGTTTGACCATGCAAGCATGGAAAAGTAAATGTTAAAACAATGATGATAATCTATATGAGGGGTACTGAAATGTTCCTGGATTTACAGGTATTGCAAAAGGCCTTCCAAGTTCTTTTACAGGGCTGAGACTGTAGTAGATGTTTGCCTAAAGTACAGCATTTTACCACACAAAAGCAATCAATAACACAAATTATGATGAGCATGAGGAAGTAGGGATAAAGAGCAACTTTAATATAAAGGTGATTAATTATCTTGTGTAAAATTAGAAAATCATGAGAGCAGCCGACATAAATATCTAGAAACCACATAAACAAGATAAAGAAACCAACTTATATAATAAACAAGACAAATGATGACAGCTGTGAAAATCTGAGATAAAAATTTTTTTTAATCAACAAAGTATATACAGTAAGAGTAAAAAAACTGTCAAGAAAAGTCACTCTACATGGCCCAAACTGTCAAGATTGAGCAGAGAGAGAAGAGATCAAAACAAATCATGCTTCTACCAACCAAAGAAAGGGCCACTTTTCTCCAGTTAAAACTGAAGTACACAATATCTTCTAATTATGAAAAGCAAAAAGTCATAATCTTTTTGATCACCAAATGTTAAGACAGTGGTAAGTAAACGATGCACTAAAAACTCTGCAGCATTGTGGAAAAAACCAAGCTCTCCAGAACTGTGCCACTACAATCATATAACAAAGAGTGGTAATATACTATTAATTATATCTGTGCATGTATGTGAAGGGTGTGGCCTAATGGTTAAGCTGTTGCACTCACAATCACTAGACCGTGGGTTTGATACCCAGACTGGGCAGCGCATTGTGTTCTTGAACAAAACACCTCATTTCACATTGCTCCAGTCTCCCTTGTGATCAGTGGGGTATGTTGGCCTGCTAACCTAGCAAGCAGGATAGCATCATCTGAAAGCTAAAACAATGCAAAGCACATTGTGACCAATGATGTATAACATCTGATAATCTGGTCAGTCACATACTGGTCAGTCTTTTACTTGTTTCAATCATTTGACTGCGACCATGCTGGTGCACTGCCTTTAGTCGAGCAAATCAACCCCAGGACTTATTCTTTGTAAGCCTAGTACACATTCTATCAGTCTCTTTTGCCAAACCACTAAGTTATGGCGACGTAAACACACCAAGTTGTCAAGCAATGTTGGGGAGACAAATACACACACACATATATATATATATATATACGACGGGCTTCTTTCAGTTTCCATCTACCATTATATATATATATATATATATATACGACGGGCTTCTTTCAGTTTCCATCTACCATTATATATATATATATATATATATATACACACACACACACACCGATCCATCATCATCATTTTCATACTCCATATACCATGTTGGCATGTCAGGATATTTTCCATGGTTCGATGCCCTTCATAATGCCAAACACTTTACAGTGTGTACTGGGTGCTTTTTTCATGCTGCCAGCACTAGTGAGATCACCATATAGTTTGGAAGACTACAAACCCTAAGGAGAGGAGGGAAGTTTTATGCTAGAAGATGAGGCATAAAAGCATGAGAGAATGAGGCAGAGCAGGTTTCTTGCTGTAGAGGAGCTTGTGTACTCACAGCCAACATGCTTACACAAAATCCATCACCACCAATACATACAAAAACAGTAAATAAACAATCACTGGTGTTACAAGTAGCTAGCAGGATGGTGGGACTAGGCCAAAAAGGGGCCTGGAGCAGGTGGGTCAAAATACAGTAAATGGAACATCACTTGGTCAGATCAATGGCAGGTTGACATCCAACACATCAGATTTCTGATCCAGGCTGTCTACGACATTTTACTAAGTCTAACAAACCTTCAATGGGATAAGAGGGAAGCACCCTGCTTTCCCTTGTGTACTGAAAAAAGGGCCCCTTCAACTACCCTAGAGCCTTAGAAAATGGCTGCTACCACTGGTGACATGACTAAATGCTCAAGGTGGTTGTGTAAGTGATATCCATAGCCATTCAGTCCAGTAAATAACTCAAACAAAAGAAGGCATCACTTTTCTCTAAGGTGGAGAGAAGCCTAGCTCACTGAAACAAGAATCTATGCCTACTTGCCACAGATTTACAAAGATAGCTGAAAGCAGAAAAGTTTCCAAAGCATATTATATCAACAATATTACACCCAGACATAGTGATCTCAAATTCCAAACAATTTCCATCCAACTTATGCTACATAGCAAAATGGATATAAAACAAATACTAAAAGAAAATACAATAGATGTGTTGTACTTACACAAAGAAGTATATTCCCCAGGCCATGCCAGCCCCTAAACAGTTTGCTGAAACACCTTGATAAAGTCCAGTGAATCCTTGGGAACACACAATTGACCGTACAGCATGTATGAAAGAGTTATAATTTGGACGGGCAGTAACACCAGTGCCTTCATTGACTGAAATACAAAATAAAAGTAAACATCAATGACATGAAAAGACAGAATTTACATAAAAGAAAATTAAACATGTGCATATTTTAAAAGAAATATATATTTATTTATTCATTTTACACAACTACAAAGAAGCTCAATTATTTTATAGGAGCTTACAGCCAACTGAATCGAGTAATATAAATGACAGTTACTAATTCTAAAGAGCATCAAAGTATAAGGGATGAAACATATCAAGGAAGATTTAAACACAGAATAAAAGGTTTCTGTTGTTCAGACCCAGATTAACCCTGAATGGGCAAATCTATGACCAAAGATATTCCAACTCAGAGTCCTAAGTATTAAAAAAAAAAAAGCATACCAATGAAACTACCTGTTTTTGAATGAAAATAGCTTACTTATCCTACAAATTTGAACCTTTTTTTTCTCTTTTTTTTTTTGGATTGAGCATTTAATAATGCAGTGGAAAATGCTATTATAAAAGGGAAGAATATGTTCTAGCCAGGGGAATATCTCCCACTCACTTACATAAATTGCTGTGTTGCTTATAAAGTTTTGCATACTCTTATTTGACTTGCTCTTCATTACTAAGAGCCTCTCCTTTCAGCAAGATACAACACCTATGATCATCCCATTCTTTACCAATATTTTTACCTTATATTTTCCATTTTTTTTTAAAGAAAAATGCTGAGTGCAATTTGAGGGCAATTTGGCTGCTGTTTTTAACAGGCTAAGTAATCACATAAGATATCTCATTGGCAGAGTCTCAGTATTTAGGTGCTCTTCTGTTTCAACCAACTACTCTTTGGTATTTATGTAATATTGATTTTATTCAACCTTTGTGAGAAAACCAATTAAATATACCTTAAATTACTGGTAGCTATTTTATTGACACCAGAAAGAATAAAGTCTAACTTCAGAGAATTCCGATGCTAAACTACAAACTACAAAACTAGTCGTCTGGTCCAGGATTTTACTGCCCAAGACAACATCAATGCCCTTGATAGTTGTAGAAAATTATTTCCCTAGCCATACACCTCCCCAAAATAAGTAGGCAATGGAAGCACTAGCTAGTCTAAACTATAATCAATAGATTGTTTCTTTTTGAGAAATTTTCAACTAATTTCTTTAAAAGCTATTTCAAATGTAATTATGTCTACTAAAATGTCATTGGCCTAGTTTTTATAATGTGATTAGGAAATTTAAAAGCAACATTAGGTTCCAAAACAACCAGATGTTTTGAGGTGCCATAACCTGAAAATAAGACCATATGAAATAGGCCATAATGAAACAAAGTATTTTATGACCTTCCAACAATGTAATAAAGCTCTACGGGCATGGTCCGTGACAGAAGTTCCCACACTAATGCTTCTATTCCAACTAATTTTGTCAACACAATGCCAAAATTATTTCAGTATGAATACAAATATTTTTAGAAGTAAAACTCATTTTCTTTTTAACCAAAGACAGAACTCATCTCAGCCATCTGCTTGATTTGCTGTTTTCTAAGAGTCCCCAATCAAGAAAAGAAACCAACAAGAGCCTGTACAGCCATGCATCCAGATAGAATTAGCAATCAAGTCTCCCTCAAATTACACTCTACGATCTTAAAAAAGAATGAGTCATATTAGCAAATAAAATTGTAATTATACTACGTCTGAAAATAAATGGGATGGTCATGGCTGGAATACTTTTGATCATAAGTCTGATTGGAGATGACTAATGATTACCCTGCAACAAGCAGACAATTAGATCTTCATAAATAACTTTTAATGAGATTAAAACAAATAAATCTGTAAAATATAAAATAATATAAAAGTGCTTTAAGAAACATTAAGGCAATAACCTGTATACTTGCATGCTTATACATGCACAATTATACATGATTATAAAATAAACTACATTATTCTCAGTCTCAGATAGCTAGCCATGGTTACAGGCACAACACTTCCTCTTAACTAAGCTATATATATATATATAAAAAAAAAATCAAAACAAATTTCAATTGACTTACAAATAGGATTAAAATTACAAAAATATTTCCGTTCTATTGTGCTAGAGCAGGACTACGGTCAACACACATTCTGCAGGCTAAAGATTTTAATAGTTTCTCTTTATACATACGTAAATAAGGACAGATAATGAAAGCAATCACTCAAATATTTTGTAAATGACAACAACAAAAAAGAAATCAGTTCTTTCCTTTATCAATAAAGTTTATTTAAATAAATAAATAAATAAAAAAAAGTGGGGCTGGAGATTTTCTAGGAAAGAAACAGAATCAGGAAGTAGTGATTTTGTTTTTCTCAATACCTAAAGACCATTGAAATGGTGTTTACTGAAGAAATGGAACTGACTGTGAAAACTTCAGTTGCTGAGGTACTGAGGATTTCTTATATAAGCAGCTTCAGATTGAAAAGTGAGAAAGGGATGAAATGTAATATTCTTTTCTCAACCGCATTAATGACATAATTCAAATGGATAAAACTGGAAATGCATTTTTTTTTAAACATGACAAAATTTTTTTTTAAATGTCACAGTAATAATTTTTTTTCCAATCATTGTCAATAATATTATGTGCGACACGGTTATGGCCATACTTTTAACTTTATTACAGTAAAACATTAACGACTTAAAAAAAAAAGCTAGCTTTTTTCTTGAATAGTGTTTATTAGTACAATTGTATTATCACAAAAACAAAAATATCTTAAGGAATCTTAGCATAATTGCTTGATGTTTTTCCTTGCTTGTTGCATAAGCAACAAACAAGGAAACAGGAGTTGCTAATAAACTGTAAATCATCACTCCATACAGACAGTAATGCTTATTATTATCATTCTAGTTGACTAACCTAATCAATTCTGCTTGAGCAGTGACAAGAAAATCTCTGAAAAGCTGAACAGCAGGTCTTTAGAGAAGAAACTTCCCTTAGGCAAGGGTTTTAACCATTAATTTCTTGCCCTGTGCAGCATCCAGGTCATGGTTTCTAGTACCTTCTGCTGACAATTTTCAGCCATTTGGATAGCAGAGATTTGTTGTATATTCAAACCATGCGGAGATTCTGTTTACAAGATCTAGCTGGAACTTCTCTCCATTGCCTCTGCTTTCAAACTTATGCTTAGAAATAACATTGTTATGTAGACCTATGTTATGGAAGTAACCAGCTTGTCTAGACATGGACATCATAGGTATATTGTAGCGATATTGTCCTAACACAGCAGTCATCTCATATGAAAGAGATCTTTTAGGTCAGAAGGGAGTGGCATTGGTTACTATATTAAACAGATTAACAAGATAAAACTGCAATTACTGGTTGAACATTCTAAGTTTGAGTAACTTAACAGGTATTTCAAATTCAGTAAAAAGTCTGTTGCATGCTAATTTCTCTTCTATGAAAAGCAGAAAGAAAACAACCCACCATTATACAATAGCCATTAAAGAATCCCATTACACAATGAATCTGTAGAGAAGATTCACTTAGAGTACATAAAAAATTGATAGCAAAATCAATAGGGAATCTATTAGATATGCATATAGATTAAAGATATTGTTACTCAGATAATTATGCTCTATTCATGTAAAAAGAGTATTTTACTTTATGTACAGGTTTTTGCTGGTTTATATACACAGGTGTAGAACACTAGCAGCAGTAGCAAACATAATAGTTTGGTGAACTTCCAGTAATTTCAATTTCGCAAATAATTTTTATGTTAAGCGCAAAGAGCCATTCTAAATAATGAGGATAAACAGACAGGAAAGCAAACCTATTGTAAATTTGTTTAGAATACACCTAAAAAGAATAATGGACCTAAAGGCACAAATCTGAAAGGTGTTATTATTCATTTATGCCTTGACTAAATTTTACAAATATTTATCATGCACCATAAACAAAAATAAAATTATATTAAACCTATTATTATTATTTACATGTTCCTGAGGCCTTATATAGACATGCAATATGTCTGAATAGGATATATCATATAAAGATTAACATAAACTGGCAGCAATAAATTGTTTGTTTGTTGGGGGGTTTGTTTGTTCTACTGCCAAAAAATCCTAACTCATTTAAAAGGTTAGAAACAATAAAAATCTTGAAAATTGTACAACAGAAGGGGGAAAATTAGTAACTGGACTAAGAAGGGGAAAAATTAGTAACTGGACGAATTTGAAAAATAGACTAAATACATATGAATAGAAAAAGAAATTATTAAATGCATTGACTAAACATAAGCTAAGAAAAAAAAAATTAGATTGCATGAGACAATGAATGCTTTTCTTCTAATTTTCTTAGTTTTATACAATAACAAAATAACATAGTACTATGAAAAAACTGAACGCATTAATCTCGAAATCTCTCAAAATTCGCTAAATTAAAAATGCACGATTTATATAGCACATCTTCTAATTGCAGCAGTTAGCATTATATAATTATACCTAGCTGTAAATATCCATGTAATAACTTAATTACAGATAGCTTCTGTTGGCTTGGCTCACCTAGCTAAGCAACTAAGTCATGGACAGTTGCAGCACTGGTGATAGTAAGCTCCTTGATGATAGCATTCTGTCAACTGAGTCAACTGAAGTTGTTAGTGATCAGTTATGTTGGGTCAAAAATTGTTGGGGTGGTAGTAGAGGGCAGATAAGAAAGTAAACCAATGTAAACTATAGACTAAGAACAAATAAGGTTATAGTTCACAGTTGTTACAAATGTCAGATGAGATGGTTCAGTCCTTTGTCTTATAACACATTTTAATAAACGTGATCACTTCACAACCAGCTCCAACAGACATTACATATCAATTAGTGTCATATAGTGAACAGAAAAAATATTGCACCCATGGTCTAATCTAAATTTACACAATTTGTAGTAAATGTATACGACAAAATGACAATCAAAAACATTTAATAGAATTGTTTTTCTTTTTTTTTCATTTTCTGATTTCAGTTATTATTAAATTATGACCATACTAGTGCACAACCTTCAATAGTTTAGTCATACATATCAAATCCTGTTTGTATTTCAGTGGTTTCTATATGCTGAAACACTATCTGAAGAGACACAACATATTGCTAGTTTTAAAACAAATGTAAACATACATATACAAGAGGCTTCTACACTTTCAATTTAACAAAAATATTGGACATTTATAGTACAGGACACTTGCCCAAAATACCACACACAGACCATATCCAGAACCACAAGGTTGTGAAGCAAGCAGCAATACATGCACCTATTGCATAATTCTTAAACAATACTAAACTGTCACCTGAATATTAAATTTAAATACAGTGAATCAAATATTAAATAAATATCAGATTATGAAGAAGGATCACAGTTTACTTGAAAAACTTAAAACATTTTCT
The DNA here is from genome assembly GCF_006345805.1 of Octopus sinensis. Lineage (NCBI taxonomy): Eukaryota > Metazoa > Mollusca > Cephalopoda > Octopoda > Octopodidae > Octopus > Octopus sinensis. The sequence continues at coordinate 70,761,702 of NC_042999.1, read as the reverse complement.
TATAAAAAGTTCTTCCATACTTGGTAAATTTTTAAAAGCTACATCAGTGATCAAATTTTAAAATACCCGTTGTATCCTTATGCTTCCAATATCATAGTATGGTTGATACTGTTGATGATAAAGAATACACTGTAACAGTGTTATAACAATAAAAGATATAAAACAGCAGCTGTAACAAACACATAACAAACCAACAATCAATACTTACAACACACTAACTCAAACTATAAACTGTACCTGGACTTCAAAGACCAAACTACAAACTGCCAACTATGTCAGACCACTATTATTTATATGTAGTGGTCCCATCTATTCTTGTCAGAGAGTGTCGTACTCTCACCACAACAACTCCCCTTTTGAGATTTTGAATTCTAAGAGTATAAAGAAATTTCATTTATTATTATTATTTTTTAGTATCTTTTTTTGCTTGGGCTTTATCTCATTTCTCATTTTGTTAGTGCTTCGTTGTTACTTAATTCAGTCCTAGCTTTTCTTAATGCTCTTTTGAACATGCCCACAAATCTTTGTACCTACCCATTTGACCTCAGGTGGTAGGGTAGAGTGAAAATATGCTTTATCACATGCATTTCATAGAAGTTCTTGAATTCATACCCCAAGAATTGCGTTCCATTATCAGAAACTAAAGTGTCTGGAACATCATATCTCGCAAACAATTCATATAGGAACTTTATAGTTGCCTTAGCAGTTGGTTTATTGCACCTGAATACCTCTGGCCATTATGTACAGCTGGTTACCACGATTAGATAGTAAGCGCTATTCACCAACCCAGTATAGTTGATATGTAACCTAGACCATGGGTTCTCAGTCTCCGACCATGATTGATATTTCACCAGTCGCGCTTGAGCTGCAAGCGCACAACCTCAACAAGTTCTCACCATATTTTCGATATCCCAGTCCATAGTCAGCCAATAGACATAACTCCTCATCAGAGCTTTCATCCTTGACATTCCCAGGGTGTCCACTGTGAAATTGCTGCAATACAGATTTTTGTAATGTAGTCAGTACTACAACTCTTTGTGCATACATCAGAATATTGTCGCATATTAAGAAACTACTTGAATTTGCATTTTTATTCTGCTTATTTTTTAAAGCATTTTTGCAATATTCTCATCACCTACAGATTTCATTCTTATATCCTATGCAGTCACTGGCAGTCCTTGGATAACATTAGCCATAATTTTCTCTTCAATTCCTCAGACGATTTCATTTTTAATGGGACAACCATCTATGTTTTTGCAGTAGAGACTTATGAGGAGGTGCCTTAAGTCAAATAACTCCAACCAATCTGTACCAAATGGATTGATTGTATTCTCCACAATAAATATTTTTGTTTCGTGTGTTTTTCCTCAAAATGTGATGCATGTACATATTTTGCCCATGAAATGTAATTAATCACCCATCACACCACATGCAATTTTTGCTTTTTATGTAACCTCAGCTTCCTGATTTTTCTTCATATATCCATATTTATGATTGAAATATTACTACCCATATCCAACTGTAGTTTAATATTTACACCATGTATTTTTATGTGTACAAATTTCGTTATTTTTTTCACGTCATGTTTCAGGTTTACCATTGTTTGACATTCTTCTACAATGGTCTGTAGGGTTAAGTCTTGGTTCACTTGCTCCATTTTTGAGAGAATCCTTGCTCGAATTTCTTTATCTTCAGTTGCCGTAAGGCCTTGTATGAAGATAAGGGATTTAAACATATCATAAGTGAGTTCCTGAAGTTTAAAGTTTTCATACATACGGTTGAAAAAGAAATTCATCAAACGCAGATATGCAGAAAAAGAAGAAAATTTGCCACAGTAAGAGAAATTTCATGTGACATTCATCATTATCAACATCATTGTTTTAATATCTATTTTTCCAAGCTAGCAAGAGTTGGACAGAGTTTATTGAGGCAAATTTTATATGGCCAGGTACACTTCCTGTTGCCAACCCTCAGTTACCAAGCAAGGTAATATTTGCCCATATCCAGACATTTTCACAAAATATTGGAAATGAATGATATTCATCTGCAAATGTCACAATATCAAAACAAAGAGGTACAAGCACACAAATGCATACAAAAGGCTTCTTTCAGTTTCTGTATACCAAATCCACTCACACAGCTTTGGTCAGCCCTGGGCTTCAATAGAAGGTGCCACACAGGGAGCAGTGTGACTGAACTCAAGACCACATGGTTGGGAAGCAACAAAATAGGTGATTTGATTTAAGTGTCATTTTTTTTTTTCTTTCAGTTTGAAATTTCCAATTAATAAAACTGAAATGTTTTATGAAAACATTTCAACTAGAATGGGAGTGAGGATCTAAAAAATAATTCAAACTAAACTTAGAAAAAAGTTTTTAGCAAGTAAAATTATATTTCAATTTTGAAAGCAAATTTTGACTCATGGAAACATGCTTTGTTTACCTTATACTTAAACCACTTAAAAAACAAGAAAGGAAAAAAATTTTTTTTCTTCTTTAAGTTGAACTAAATATCCCATTACTGTAAGCTGTTTCAGTAGGTCTTTACTTGATTTGAGATAAGAGTGCCAATGTATAAGAGTGCAAATGGAAGAGCATTTTCACCACATTGTCCATCAGCCAACAGAAGTCAATGTGAGGGTGACAGTAACAACCTAAAAGTAGAAACACTGGGATCACAGAAAACTTAACAGTACTCACAGTAATAATTAACTGATGCAATCACCTATTTCATCAGAGTAACTTTTCTCATTTTACATTAGAATAGCAAGCTACTTGTCAAATGATATGTTTGCTGCAGCAAAAACTATTGAAAATATTTTTATAATGAGAAGCTATTCCAACATATTAAACTACAATTTCCTGTTCTTAAATTCCATGTTATATAAAATTAAAAGAAAAAAATGAAGAAAAAAAGGTTGACAGCCAACAAGTTAACTAAACTAAAAAAAAAAAAAAACTCTGTAAGTTGGGATATTTTATTTCCTAATTGCCTGACAGTTGAGGTTTGTTGTGGTTTCTAATCCATTACATGTGCCAATAATCTTCAATGCCACCAAAATAGATTTTATATTATGCAGACAAGGAAAAGTTACAAGACTGAAAAACACGTCTTCTTTAATTACAACTGTACATGAATTTTATTATTGTAATAAAGTTAATAAAAGTACTCAAATGAGAAAAAGAAATCAAATAAATCTCAAATTAGTAACTGTTTTTCTAGCTTTGTTTTTCCTAAAGAAAGTAAAAATAAAATTTAACTCAAAATGTGATCAATATTCCAGTTTTAGATTGCCAAGTTTACAGAGCCACACTAAACGGTTTTCCATATTCAATTTCATCTGTACATTCTGTCCATATAGTGCTTATTTATAGAGCACAATAAATCAGTGTGAGATTTGACACTTTTCCATCATTCCAAAATGGATAAAAGAAACAACAGTAAGTGACTAGAAGTCAATTTAACTTAGTCTTTCCAACCCTAGCAAAATTTGTACCAATAGATTGATATATTAATTTGCCAATACCCATTCAGTTGAAATATTTGGCAAACTGATGGTGATCCTTTTTCATTGTTGGTTGTAGTCACTGCACTTCACTTTCAGCAATAATGTCCCACTAAAAAGATGTTAATACGACAGAATCCTATTTACGTCAGATATCTTAAGCTGAGTTGAATCATTGATTAAAGATAAAAGCATTACCATGTGAAAACGGGCAAAACAAAATCAACTTACGGAGGGGAGCACTAAGCAGTGATAAGTGGAATTGCAATGTTGTCAATCCGGATATGCTTGGTGCACATTCAAACTGGGGGACAAACTACTCACTGCATTTTGTCATGGAGAATATATCTTGCTTATTGATAAACAAAATGTAACAAAACTGTCCGACGAACGGGAACGTGAAACGCTGAGTAACAATGTTTGTGATATTTCTGCTGCTTTTAATAAAGTGTGTGTATATATATATATATATATATATATATATATATACAGCATATATAAGGACTCCATAGTGAACAACAGATGAGGATTCCACAACTTGGTATCTTGATCTTGAGCAAAATGTATGAGACATTTTATGGTACAAACTGACAATCTTGAGAAGGTTTATGCTTTCTACTTGGAAGCAAGCCTAGTCTTGCCACAAGCTACAAATGCACAATACTAGTAATGTCGCATCATTACAGTATCTCATTCTTTCTAGCTTTGTCTCACCATACCACGAATTGTGCATGGCAATCTGCTTAATGGTAAGGGGTCCAAATTTTAGAAAAAAATTTTCAAAGGTCCTTCCTGAGCTATAGGTCAATTGCCTGGATTCATCATCATCTGTGATATATATATCCCTACCCTTGATAGGATGCCAATCTGTCACAGAAATATTCATTTTTGCCAGCTGGGTGGACCGGAGCAATGTGAAACAAAGTATTTTGCTATCAAACACCCAACCGCTAAGCCATGCACCTCTGTAAAACTGTAAAGCAGTTGTAAAAGCAACCAATAAAACTTTGGGAATGATTGAATAATAAAATTTAACTGAGGTCATGACATCATGGACAGAAGAAAGCTATGAAACAGATCTGAATACTACATTTTAGCGTTAGATAATATAAAAACAAGATATAAGCTCAAAACATTCACAAAATAATAAGACAGGGAATAATATCAGTGATAAATAAACAAAAATCAGCTAAGTCAGTTCCAAAGCTGCATTAATTAGATACTTATCAAAGAAAACAGATACCAAAACAAGTGAGGAGATACCTATCAGCAATTCAATAGTTTCTTTTTTATTAGTGTAGAAGGAGGGGCAATGCTTATGACCTTTGTAGGTTCCTCCTGGTTGATGAGATTGATGCTGTTGATATCCAACTTCAACATTTGTATACCAAAAGCTAAAATAATATTGGCAGAAATGGGACTACAGTAGTGACAGAAGCAGAGAAAAACAGTTAATGTTTAAAACAGGTCTGCTGAGACTTAGGATCTATGCATGGGTAGAAGCTGCATCTTTTCATCCAGGGAATAGTGCTCAGATGTGGGTCTTACCTGATCTTTTTAGTGATTCTAACTGTCATAAATCTTTGACTTGAAGTTTTAAGTGAATACCCCAGAGTAGGAAGACAAGTTACAACTCCTGGGTAAAACTGTTTCCTTTCCCTCATAATGCAAATGCCATTGAGAAAAGCATGAATGCTACACCATTATATGCCAGGTAAAAATCATCCATTGATAGGTACTTCTGATTATAGAAAACAGCAAACAAACAGCTTATTACATTAGCATCTGATAAATTGTGGTTTCTTTAGTTTGTTTTTTTTCTAAAGACCATATGGAAATTTAAGTTGCTTTAAGGTGTTCAGACTGATAAACAAAGACATTCCTGACTTTATAGCTTATTACATTATATCTTGTTATGTCTAGGGAGAAGTCATTCTCTTTTAGTGCCTTATAATTTAACACACTCATGGGTAAAATTTCTACTCATTTACTTATTTATTTTTCTAAAATTTTCATTGCATCTTGCAACCTTTTCAATAGTTGTTGACTGTCCACTATTGAAGCTGCATTCTTTTTGTTTGTTTGTGCACATGTGTGTGTGTGCACATGTGTGTGCACATGTCTGTGTGTATGTGCATATATGTGTGTGTGTGTGTGCATATGTATATATGTATGTGTGTACATTTGTATGCATATATTCTGCCTACATATTCATGTGTGTGTGTGTGTATGGGTTTTTTGCAACTATGTATTGTGTTTGTATGTATGGATGTGTATCTCCATATGTGTGGACATGTGTCTTCATATGTCCTTGAATGAAGTGAAGTATGTGTGTGTATATGGTCATGTGTTTCAGTCTTCATGTGTGTATGTGTGCTTGTCTGTTCATATAACCTATGTACCTACACACATACACAAATGAAGACTGAAACACATGACCATATATACACACACTTCACTTCACACAAGGACACATATGGAGATAAACATCCATACATAAACACGGTACAGAGATGCAAAAGACCCGTACACACACACACTCAGACATGCACACACAAAGAGACAGAGGTACACACACACATAAAAACACAAGCACATGAACATGAAAGCAGAATACATACATCATACAAACGTATACACATACATACATATATACATGTGCACACACACATGCGTGCATGCACACAAACAAACAAAAAGAACACAGCTTGGATAACAGAGTTGACAACTATTGAAAAGGTTGCAAGACGCAATGAAAATTTTAGAAAAATAAATAAGTAAATGAGTGGAAATTTTACCGGTGATTGTGTTTAATTATAAGGCCCTAAAAGAGAATGACTCTCTCAAGACACAACAGAATATGCTTCAACACACGAACTCACATAAAGAATCTTGCAAAACAAATCCCAAAACGAAATACATTTATATCCTTTTATTATTATAGCCCCTTTTTAAATTTCGTAAGTTTTGTCTTCACGTTGGCAATGTATGTTATCATAATCTATAGAGTCAGATTTGAAAAGTTTATATACTGAATCCACAGCCTTAATTTCAAAGACATTAGCAGTGTAAGTAAAATGCTACTTACAACTAAAAATCAAAATGCCACCAAGTTCAGTTACGTAACACTTCTTCATTGCTTATAAAAATAACTCTTAAATGAAAAGGTTCCATTAATTTGCATAATTAAGTTCGCAAACATTTCTCTGAATAAATTTTGCTATGGTATATATCAAAGCTTCAGATAAATACACAATTACTTTTATCCTAACATTTTCTATTTTCCAGGTAAACAGGTAAGCATACTGAGAAAGGTTATTCTACTCTAACAAAAGAAATTCATTATAACTAGATACATTTTATAAAAAGTGGTTAATACAGATTTACTTAGAAAACAAATATTACTCATAAATATTTACACTTGTTTCCCTATTTCTGTTTTATACTTTAATTATTAAAATATATGCATATACGTACTAGTTTTTAAAATAGGTCACTGCTATTTAATAGAGTTAAAAGTACATTCAGTGAGCACATTTATTACCCACATCTCTTTTTTCAGATCCCTTTGTACTTAAAACTATGAAAAAGGAGAATATCAAAGTTTTGTAAACAGCCTGGTGTTTACAAAACTTTGGTAAACACAATTCAGAAATGCACAAATGAAATTAGGTGTCTGAATGGTGAATACCCAAAAGATTCATAGAATCAAATGTTTCATTCTAATTTTTACAGTAATAACAAGATCTCTCTCTCTCTCTCCAAACTGAGTGATGCAGATACCAGAAATATGATGTTAATAGATACTTGTGAAGCATGAATAATTGAAAAGAGGGACTGCAATTAAATATGACGCACTGAATAAACTAGCATTAAAGAAAAGCAAAGTGCAAGTGTGTACAATGAACCATCTGGGAAAACCAGGTCAATGTAATTAGATCAGAATGTAATTAAACGGGATATAGATACTCTTACATATACTATCAACAGCCATATCCTACCCACAACATAGGAAGACAAGCATTAAATTTGATAATACTGAAAAATACTGGAATTGTATACCAGGTAGATTTAGACAATTACCTTGCTTGAGGTCACAAAATAGTTTAGTACATTAATTAATCAATGATATAAAATTATAGAGTTCCTTGTGGATTTGTTAATTATAACAAAGCATATCCAAGAAAAAAATTACATCTATAAATAGAAATCTGATGGTGTACTGGAAATATAGTAAGAACAATGCATAACCAAGTTAACAGTTGCCAAATTCTCAAACCAAACATTTACCAGCCCCTGACATGTACTGCCATGAGGTACAATAATTCATTTGGCACAACAAAAAAATCAGTCTTTTTTTATGAGATGAAGGGAGGTGAGGAAGAAAGATTAATCAACTGAATTAACATAAAACAAGAGTTAAGCCATATGTCCTTGTTTCAGTTTTAAGCCAACCACATATAACCACCAGTGACAGGAAAACCATATAATATCAGATTTCCATCCTCTGTCTATACAAAATCAAGCCAATATGTTAAATAAATGAAATTTTGACTTGATCATTCAACTAATTCAATATAGCACCTTTAAATAAAGATAGAATGACTATGGCTGAAAATGGTCCACTGAAGCAGAGCTGAGCAGAGCAGTTACTAACTCTTCCTGAAATTTCTAGCTAAACAGAACAAAATCATCATATTGGGAGCCAATAAACAAAATTGCTTGTATGACTACATTTAAAAAAAAGAAGACATATTTACAGAACTGTTTATTTCCTGAAAACATTGATTGGCAAATTCTGTACAATGAATTACTAAACACTGCTTATGTTTTTAAAATATCCAATATAGCATTCTTACTGTCTCAGCCTCCAATAAGATAACTAATGAAGAGTGAAAACAGAAGAGAAAGAGATAGAATAAGAGAGTGAGCGGGACAAAAATATCTACCAGTATAAAGAGGCAGATACACTACTGAAGAGTAAAAACAAAAGAGAAAGAAGCAATAAGAAAGTGAGAGAGAACAAAAAAACAATTGCCAGTATGAAGAGGTAGATATGCTACTTAGACTCCTGTCAGTCTAAGTAGTAAGTGTTTGTGCTTTGTTGTTGTTCTCTTTATGACGTCAATGACCTCATTCAATGAATGAAATTTGGACGAAAACAATCTTTACAAGATATTTTCTTGCTAGAGTTTGTTTATTCATATTTTGTCAAATGTATTGCCATTAAATAAGGAGCAATATCAACAGGTGATATAGTATATTCTTACCTTAGATCAAAGTGTGTTCTAAAAGAGAATTGAGAATATAGCAATGCATTTTTCACTATCCTTCCCCATTCATTCCAACAAAATATATTGTAAACAACCAACAATAAGGAATATAGATATGAATTTAATTATTTATTTGCAATAAACATGCCCTCTTGCTGAGATTTTTGTGTAACATGAAACAGAAATATGACAAAGTTATATGCATATCATATTACTTACATAGCAGTACAAGAAACATTGTGACAATGCAAAAGATGTGGTCTTTGAATTCACACATGCCACATTCTTAGCTCTTCCAACCATTCCCTTTAAATTCAATAAGGCTTCAAAATAAAAAAAGTTATCGAGATCTTCCCATATGCAAAGAATAACTTAAATATTACTGACATTTTTACATTAGTTACATTTAACGGATATTTGTCCTCATCTTGTTTGTTGTTAAAATGACGTTTCGGCTGATAGACCCTCCAGCCTTCTTCAGGTGTCTTGAGGAAATTTCGAACCTGGGTTCTCATTCCTAAGGCATTTTTCAATGTTATTATTATTATTATTGTTGTTGTTGTTCAGGTCACTGCTTGGAATCAAACTCGGAGTCTTGGGGTTAGTAGCCCGCACTCTTAACCACTACGCCATATGCTCGTGTATTACTGACATTTGTTTGATTTCTAAATCTGATTTTCTTTCTAGATTATAGATAATTGAATGATTATATGGCACTTATATTATCAACTCTGGAAAGATGGACAAAATCGATCCATCAGAATCCGAACACAAAACAATGATGCATCAATCAAATACCTTGGTTATCTCAAATGATAATTCTTTCTTTCTACATATTAGTTATCTGCTGGTGTTACTGTTGTTCACCAACTCACCCCTGAATGAGTATACCTATGATCACAAGGTACTCCAGCAATGATCATCCAATCTCTTAAGAAATTATGTATCCAAAACTATAATACCTTAGATACACATACCCTCTTCCTTTTAAGATAGTAAGGTATGGTTTGAGGGATGTTTGGCCTTGATTTCTAGTAGTTGAGTCATTACTTAAAAGACCCCTGTTTGGTTGTCTATTGAGATTAACTAAAGGTTACAGGTAATTAGTATAGATTTGAACAGACAAAAAAAAATAACAAAAGAAAGATATACAAGAATACTTTCTATGCACACAAATTATTTAAAAATTCGCTTGAGGAGACCTATTGAGTCAAGTACATCAAAATCAAAATCAAATCAAGCCACAATCAAATGGAAATTGTAGTTGTGGCTAATGCCAGTGCCACCTGACTGGCTCCCATGCTGGTGACACACAATAAGCACCATTCATGCATCAGTCATTGCCAGTGCTATGTAAAAAGCACCACATGAATGTGGTTGATGCCAGCCCGCTCGCCCCGATTGGCTCTTGTGCCGGTAGCACATAAAAACCACCATCTAAGTGTGGTCGATGCCAGTGCAATCTGACTGGCTCCCAGGCTGGTGGAATGTAAAAAGCACCATCCGAACATGGTCAATGCCAGCCCCCTCACCCCGTCTGGCTCCTGTACCTGTCACATGTAAAAAGTACCCACCACACTCTCGGAGTGGTAGGCGTTTTTGGAAGGGCATCCAGCTGTCGAAACACTGCCAGATCAGATTGAAGCCTGGTGTGGCCTTCTGGCTTGCCAGACCCCAGTCAAACCGTCCAACACATGCCAGCAAGGAAAACAGACGTTAAATGATGATGATGATGTCCTAAATAACTAAAAAATAATAAAAAATTATTGGAATAAAATAATTTATCTGAAATATTTAAGTTTTTTGAACAAGTTGGTAAGCTGACCTAGTTATTGATTATATCATAGCTGTATATTTAAGCAAGAGAAGAGCAGGTAGAAAGCTTTGTACATCTCTGCAATATATGGATCAGCAGTATAACATGTTCCAGATTGCAAAACGGTGCACTAGAAAGAATCAGGATGTAGTTGGGGAGAACAGTGTATGGAATGATAATGGCACACTTATTTACTGATGTCAAAAAGAAAGAAGTATCGAAATGCCACTTACTACAAGAGGCTGCTGAATATGGAAAATGCAAGAGAGAGAGACTGACTCTACCCCATGTAGACCCAACAGAAGGACCAGCAATTAAAGCTGACAGCAGTATGGCTGCAAGTGCAACTAAAGATATGAAGGTAGGGAAAGCAGCTTGTCTGTTGATTAAAGTTACTTAAATACCTGGTGAAAGAAAGCAGGTGCTAGTCACCCAAATAGTCAATCAGGCAGCACAGGAAGGAGTCATACCCACTGGCAAGTGTAACTATAATCATCAACTGCTACAAAGGGCAAGAGATGTACTAGAGAGAGTTAACTAGAGGTTTCAAATTATTGGACAACATCATGAAATTTACAGTGTTATTGCACATTTGATGAGGAACAGAATTAACTTGGATGGAATACAGTTTAACTTTATATGAGGAAGAGATAGAACTAATGTCATATTCCTTATATAACAACTACAAAACAAGTCATATTAGTGTGCACAAACAATGAAGAACAAATGAGCTAAGAGAAAAGCATGATATAAGAAGAATCAGATGTATTATGGAAGAGAGAAGACTGCATTAGAAAACAGGCATCAATTTTAATCTCTTAGGTTTAATTCCATGTTTTCAGAATTACAAGGCATCTAGTTGTATCTTTTTCTCTTTCTTTCCCCTTATGATTTAAATTAATTATATCCTCCTATCATAATAATAGATATTCATTACTTACATCCCTCTTACCCTCAGGTAACCCCTCATTTTTAATTCCCTTTTTACCTATAATTGAAATTATAAGTATTAGAGTTCAACCTTTAACTTTAGCAATCCGAATTGCAGCTAACATTGAAAGATGTCAGTTATCATCATCATCATTTAACATCCATTGTCCATGCTGGCATGGATTGGACAGTTTGGAGTCGGCAAGCTGGGGAGCTGCACCAGACTTGTCTGATTTGACATGGTTCCTACAGTTGGATGCCCTTCCTAATGCCAACCATTTTACAGAATGTGCTGGGTGCTTTTATGTGGCACTGCACAAACACTTTTACATGGCACCACACAAGTACTTTTATGTGGAACCACCACAAGTGCTTTTCACCACCAGAAGTGAAAAACTTGAAGTGGATGGAAGCTGTAGAAAAAGGAAACCTGGAGAGACATGGGATAAATTAGTGAACACTAGCCTCACGAATCTGAACTTTACAAAAGAGATGACTAAAATGGTTGGTGTTTGGAAGGGCATCCAGCAGTAAAAACTTTGCTAAAACTGACCTTGCCTGTGCTTGTACTACATAAAAAAGCACTCTCACCTTGCCTGTACTTGTGCCACATAAAAAGCATGAAGTCCACTCTGCTGAGTGGTTGGTGTTAGGAAGGCCATCTAGCTGTTAAAATCCTGCCATAACAGTCACAGATGTCTGGTGCAGGCTTTGACCTGGCCGACTCTTGTGGTACCATCCCACCCATGCTAGCACAGAACACAGACATTAAATGATGATGACAAAGAACCACAATTGGATATGCATAATGCTGGACAGGGAATCCACCAGAGCAAGCAGGACATTTTATTAATATACAGAACAGTAATGTTGTTTGGAATATAGAAATATATATATTACTGAGCCTTATGGCTCAGTATACTCCAGTATATTCATTAGCCTTTCTCCTGTAACCACTTACCTGTTTAAAAAAAGGTTGATCTATTGAACTCAATCCATCCTATTTATCCCACTAACAACCAGTGTAGCTTTCACTCTTATATTACCTCATCCCCAACCAATTTAGTAATCACCCACCTCTTGATATTCATCATTTGCTTTCTCTCTTACCATGACAGATTTTTTACTACACCAAAAACCAGCTCAACCTGTATTTTTTTTTTATTTTTGATTTGTTTTACTTCAAACTTCTACTAAAAACCTATATGTAGCCTTTGGTTTCTCCCCTTCATTCCATCACAGTTTTCACACTCACACATCAGAATGTTCATATTTATACTCTCCTTTTCACTCTCTTTCTTGTCAAGCTCTCAACCATGTTTGCCTTGAAGTGAGCAAATTGAAAAAAGTACCAAATTTGATGTTATTAAGCTTGTAGCAATTAACACATAACATGAGAATGATGGTTGGCCAAATGATTTATCAGAAACTCAAGACTGCATTACTTATCTTAATGAGATGTCTCCACTCTCTTCAATTAGCAGTTTCATGTGTATCATCAGGTTCTCTTTCAAGAAATCTGAAATTCCTAATCTCTGAGATATACAAGTGGCTTTCTTTATCATTGCTAAGTTAAGGGAAAATCACAGGTGAAAATTCCAGTTGATTGCAAAACAAAATAGTTTTACTGTGAGCTTGCTGTCAGACTTATATTGCAATTAGTTAAGAACCCACTTTAACATGAAACAGTGTAAAATGTTATACTTCAGAAATATTAGGTGACATGCATAAAGGAGAAAAAAAAATCTACTTTGGAATCAAGTTTTTGCCTTTTGCCAAAATATAACAACATACGGCAGACACTGCCTTCCAGTCAAATATAACGAGATATGACAGACACTACCCAAGAAAAAAATCTCAAACAGGTTCAGTATTATTTATTGAAACAAAGGTTGCCAGATAACTTGGAAATTCTGAGAGATGTTTCAATATTCCCTGACACTTGTCACTCCTCTATGATTCTACTTGGCTTCTGTAACCACCTGAGAACAGATTAGGCACACACTGCATCCCCTCCTTTTTGGTCACCTTCATCCTTTTCTCACTGTCTTCCTTGTCTACTATTTCCAATCACCTCTTTTCTGTGCTTTCATCCATTACTCTCACCCCCTCTGCTATACACCATCCTTAACAAGTCTTTTATCTGCTTATCACTCTCAATACCCTCACATATCTACCATATTTCTCACTATCACATACTAGTCACCTCTACTCCATCTCTAACCATCCCTCCTCACACTCTTATGAAACTTGCTCCTCTCTATCCCCTCCACTGTTCAATCTTTATATTCACACTCCCACTGTACCTTAAGGGTATGTCCCAACACATTTCCACCACCATTTTTCTCTATCTTTCATTCTAACTTTTTCTCTTTTTTTTTTCTAATTAGAGTAGCCATGTATTTCCTCTACAGCAAGACACTTATTTCTATCCCACTACAATTCTTTAAACTCTCAACAGGCACAAAACCATCTTCCTCAATACTATCCCCCTTCTAGTCAAGGTCTTTGTCTTGTAAGTTACTTGGTGATCTCCACCAGTGCTGGTACCACATGAAAAGCACTCAGCACACATTGTAAAGTAAGTGGCATTAGAAAGGGCATCCAGTAGTAGAAACCATGCCAAAGCGGACAATAGAGCTTGGCAGTCCTCTGGCTTGCCAGCTCCTGTCAAACTGTCCAACCCATGCCAGCATGGAAAATGGCCACAAAATTATGCTAATGATGATGATGAAGCAACAAGAAACCAATTGCCTCTTTAATGGAATGCATGGGAGTATGATTCATTCATATTTACGGCTGAAATTCATAATCAAAAGATTCACTCAACTTTCAAGCCAGCATGGAAAATGGATATTAAATGATAATAGAAAACGACGATGTAACAAAGACACTAAAGCATTCTGACATGGGAATGTGCAGTCATCTGAATCAGAACCATTCAAAGAAGTTACTGGATTAATTAGAAGCTTACTGCAGGGTAAGTGGACAGTAGGAGAAATCTTCAGAGGAAAAACTCCTCTTAAGCAAGTTTTTCAACCCATTTGTTATTGACATTCTTGGAGAGACAATCCACCTAGGTCATGAAGGACTCCCAGGTGTTCTCCTACGATTTTTAAAATGCTACCTTTGGTGGAGACTGAATATAGAAACTTTGGGTAATCTTATTTCCACGAAGACCACTGAAAGAATTTGCACTGTGGATCTACTTCAAATTGAGTTACCCTCCTACAATTCTCTGTTTAGCAGTTTGCAGCATCCTTTTTTTGCTCCTGTTATTATTTCTCTTTGCCTATAACCACTTCAAGTCCTTTTTCAGTTGTCTCTGACAGACATTTCATCATCACTCTTCTTTTTCAAGCATTGATTGTGCTGACCTTATAGTTCACGTGCAGAGGCTACAACAAACCCTTATGCACTGACTTTCACTGCCTGTTCTGTGCAACAGTACCCCTCTTTTGCCAGCTCAATAATTTTGAATGCTGAAATTAAGAGGGCATTCACTTGAATGCTGAAAAAGGTATTCAACAGCATAAATATAGCAAAATCTAAAAAATAAAATAGAACTGAATGTTTTTCCTAATGCCAACCACTTTACAGAGTGTGATGGGTGGTTTTTACAAGCTACTGGCACAGGTACAGGTACATTTATGCAACACTGGCATGAGTGCATTTTATTTGGCACTGGTATCTGTAAAGAACATGTATGTATGTATGTATGGCTGTGATTTTACTTAGCTCAAAGTATCTTCTCAAGTACAGAAAACTGCCTCAACTCCCAGTCCTGTGTCATTTCCTCAGTGAGACCCAGCATCTAAAGATCATTTCTCACCATTCTATCCCAAGTCTTCCCGGGTTTACCCCTTCCACAGAGATCAGTACTTCTTTACACAGCTGTCTCATCTATGCATCACATGACCTAACCAGCAGTCTCTTACACACAAACTTTCAGAATTTCCTCCTCCACTGCTAACTTGGTCACCTAGGTAACAGAAGCAATCTACTACTTCTAGATGACCTCCCCAAGCATTTAAGGAACTTTATTGTCAGAGCATTTTTAGTGCTTATTGTACCTGCACATTTGTCACACACAAAGGCTATTTTCTGTTAACCTTCTTGTGATACCACTACACCTCTCATGTGTTCAAAACTTGCACTGGGTACAACAGATGGAGTTTCTACCAATACCCTTCTTACATATCAAGCAGGGCCATCTTCCTGAAGAGACTTCAGCTGAGTATCTCCTCATTGCCAGGCCAATTTCACAATAGAATGCCTTTACTTTAATTTTTTTTTATTCCATATCAGAGCATGTCTTCAACAAATAGGACACTATTTGGGACAATCTGTAATGTACTGATAAACTAAGTTTTTGTTTTTCCATATGCTGCATAAATGTAAAGATTTTTCTTAACTCATTGCTGATGCTTTGTGAGGGTCTTTCAGATAATTCTCTCTATTACAATAATATTGTATGCAATGCTAGTCAATAAAATGCTAAAGATGATTCTGATTTTTCCTCTTTTTTAAAAGAATTTAGTCCAGTGTTTGAGTCATTTCATATCTAGAATAAATACAAATTCCTTCAAACTAGTAACAAAGAAATTCACTGGTTCAATCTACACAACTATTTTAGTAAATGATATTCTCACAAGACATGAAGTCAACTATTTTTAGTAAATGATATTCTCACAAGATATGAAGTCAAAAACTACACCAACATTATCAATTTAATTTCTTCACCCTAATGTGTTGCTTCACACACAAACTTATTTTACACAGCAAACAACTCTAAATAACACCAGAATATTTTTGAGATTGTTGCAATGACATACAGCTTGTCCTTAGCAACAATGCATTTCACTTGTGCTAATACAGGGTGGGGCAGAGAAGACGTTCTTGCAATGGATATTACTCAGCCCCAGGGGGAGGGACATATGTCCGACAGGTACCATTCGGTCCAAGGTGTCTTGGCATTTTTTTTCTTTTCAGGTGAAGCCATGATGCTGTGGACAATAGAGCATCGCATATTTGCCTATGACAGTTACGTGAAGAATAATGAGTCTGTCACAGTAGTTCAGCATGAGTTTCGCTGCCACTTCAACATTCACCAAAAGCAGGCTATTCCTACCCATAACACAATCTTATGTTGGGTGAATGCACTTTGTACAAGAGGTACACTAATGAATAGGAGACCAGTGGGGGCACCATGAGCAGTATGGACCCCGGAAAATGTGGAATGTATCAGACAAATTTTGATACTGAGTCCAAATCACTCTGCTTGGAGGCATTCCATTGAACTTGGTATCAGTAATCGATCAGTAAGGTATATTTTGCATGAAGACCTGCATTTCCACCTATACAAGTTAGTCATTGGGCAACAGTTGAAACCATGGGACTATGCACAGCAGCTTAACTTTGCACATGAGATGGAAGCAATCTTTTGGACAAATGACAACCTCATTTTCATCTCAATGACATGGTGAATCAACAGAACTGTCATTATTGGGCTCTTGAAAAAACAAGAGCACAAAAGACTGCACAGTTCAAAAGTTATGGTTTGGTGTGCCGTTAGAAAGCTGCCGTCATTGGTCCTTACTATTTTGAAGACAGTAATGGAAATGCTGTTACTGTGAATTCCAAGGGTTACATAGAGATGATAAACATCTTTGTGCCTGAATTACAACAAAAACATAAGCCTATTCAACATGTGTGGTTTCAGCAGGATGGGGCAATGGCCCACACAACCAGAGCATCAATGGACATTCTTCGCCCTCTCTTCAGTCACTGCCTCATTTCCAGGTTTGCTGTCATTCCTTGGCCCCCTCAGTCCCAATTTGTCTAGATGTGATTATTTCTTGTGGGGAAACCTCAAGGTACATGTGTATGTGCTTAAGCCTTATACATTGGATGATTTGAAGGAAACTATTCGGATGGAAGTCACCCAAATCAACAGAGCAATGCTGGAGAGAGTGGAGGCCAACTTCCAAGAAGATCTTCAGAAACGCATCAATGAAAATGGACACCGCATGATAGATGTTGTTTTCCACACTTGATTTTGAAAATGCTAATTCAATACGAACACATTGATCATCATCATCATTTAACATCCGTTCTCCATGGGTTGGACGGTTCGACCTGGGATCTGGGAAGCCAGAAGGCCGCACCAGGCTCCAGTCTGATGGAGCCTTCTGGCTTCCCAGATCCCCGGTCGAACTGTCCAATTGATGTCAATAAAATTTGTGCTGCTAAAATTAATGATTTTGTGAATTTTTCAAAAACGTCCATCTCCTCTGCCTCACCCTGTATTTTCACTATTTCCACTCTTAGAAGAAGCATACCTGCACAAGTGTGTCCACCCACCAAGTTTGTTTACCCATAAGTTCCACAAAAATGGATATTTTTAAATGAAATTTTCTACAAACAAGCTTCAGATGATATAGATTACGATTATATCGGAATTTATTATGAAAAAGAAAAAAAAAATGGCGGGCTCGCACATGTACTTACTTTGCACATATATGTATCTACAAAATGAAACTTGAAATTTCGAAAAAAATTGTGAAGAGTGGCCACCTTTTTTTTTTTTTTCATATTAAATTCCGATATAACCGTAATCTACACACTCTGAAAGGTATTTTCAGATTTCATTAAGAAATACGCATTTTCTGAAAGTTATGAGGAAACTAAGCCGATTCGTGTGAATTTTCCGAAACTCCTCTCACCACCCCTAGGAAAACGTTTTTCACAACAAATTCTCATATAACACATTTTTCTGAAAGTTATGAGGAGACAAAGTCGTGGGGCGGCACACATGTGTAGGTATGCTGAAGAAGCCACCTGAAATAATCCCAAAAATACGGGGTACTTTTGTTTAAAAAATCCGAACACTTTTGTCGTCAACGAAGTGAAAGTAACTTTTACTAAATAGCTTCCTTTCATTATTGAATACATATGGGTGGGGACGACAGGTATTGCGCTTTAGTTTTTTTGTTTTTTTTTTCACCCTCCACAACTTCTGAATTGTCGAAATTCAAAACAAAACTCAAAAAGTCACTTTTTAAAGAAAAATATATATTATGAAATACACAGCGAGTCCTATGATTCGTTTAAGAGCTGGCAGGAGTTTTAAAAATTGAATATGTAAATATTTTCCTTTCAGAAAGTAATCTGTTTAAAACAATTCAGACAATATAATTTGGAAAAGTCAAAAACGAAAACACCAATAGTTGCATACTCCAAAACGAAGAAAAGATTTTTTTCTTCTACCCAAATCATAATCTCAGTGACCTTGTGTTTTGTGTACTTAAAAAAAGTTTCAAGGTGCTTGTTCCAAAACTCCGACCAGAAAGTTTCATTTAAATCCACATGGACCTCAAAAGATCCATATGGATTTGCAAACTCTGCTCTATACATACACACAATCAAACTATAATCAAAATGTTCCCTTCAGTTTCTAATTATCTCTATCCAAATATATATATATATATATATATATATATATAGTTAACGTTTACTTTAACATCCGGCCACCAACAAAAAAAAAAGTGTAATAGGTGTAAAAAAAAAATATGTACATTAAACGAATGACGAGAACAAAAGTTTGTGCCAACGAACCGATTATAAAGAAATTTGTGAGGGAATTTTTGCTTTCGAAGGGATGGGGAGAGGACTTTCGAAGAGAAAGAATTTAGTCTTCGAAAATGAAGACCTTTAAGGAATGAGCCAAACCGAGCAATCCCATTGGATATTCAGCGCAATTTAAGCACACTGAGAAAAACAGCTAAATAGCCCTTAACTTTTTTTTTATCAAGGTGAAACCATATTAAACACCGTATTCATGAATTTGTTTCTCTCGCCATGATACATGGGATCTTTTTTTAAACTTTTTTCTATAACTCAAACGAAAAATAAATGAATCTAAAACATTTTTTAAACTATTTTCCATTACACTTAAATAAAAAAAATAATTTATGAATTTCTTTCCGCCTATATATATATAGCCGGACGGGCTTTTTTCAGTTTCTGTCAACCAAATCCACTCACAAATTTGGTCGGCCCGTCGCCCGAAGTTATAGTAAAAGAGACTTGACCATGTGGTGAACTCAGAGTGTTAAGAATCGCAACAAGCACCACAAAACATCTGATTCTGCGACCTACAGGATTTTTCATAAAATGTGTACAAGCATTATTGTTGAAAACAAACTGGTACGTTGTGAAAAGCAAAATATAAACACTTAAATACACTAAAGTAGAGGACCCGCATTGACCATACATGTGTGTGTTGATTAATCAGCAAATGATACAGGGTGACTTAAGGGCCGAGGGTTTCATTCATTGGCACTTACATATCTATTGTACAACGCAGATACAGATTTTGTGATTTGTATTAGCTAAAAAAAAAAAATTACCGATGAATTTTTATTTAACATGCATGCTACCCAGACATATTCATCATACCTTTCTCAGTAATTCTCTACAATGAAAATGGTCACTTTTTCACAATATATTTTCATGGGGGTTTTTACTCTTCTCTTTCTGTTATAAAATCTCACGGGCATCATAATTTCCGCATTTTAAGATAAGCTTTACAAACATGAGCAACCTCTTTTAGTGTCACCTTCGTGATATTAAATTAATTAGATGGTTTCCAGCGGCTATTGATTTTGCTATTTATGTCTAAAATCTGAAATCTTGAGACGTTGGAAACGCACAATGGGATCGATTAACTTTTTAAAAATTGAAAGATTCGCATGGCGATTTTCTCTTTATGACAGGCATCTAAACCACTTTCTGTTATTTTTTGAAGAGGTGACATACAAAAGGTACCAGAATTTCTCATTCATATACTGCTGTTTAGCATCATTCAAAATCATTTAAATTTTACAAAGACATTTATAAATACAATACATAATTCCGAGAAGTGTATAAAAGACATAGCGTTATTATAAAGGATATATTTAAACTTGTTTTATAAGCAATATTTTATGCGTATTTAACGAAAACGTTGCCTTTTGATTATGTATGTTAGCATAAACGAGAGATGATAACCCATTAGCGCATTTTACTAAATATTTCCCTAGGCAAGAAAAACCGGATATATTCGACTATATTTTATTATATATAAAACGATACAATATAAATAATGTTATAGCTTTAGGTTTAATAATTTTTTTTATTTAATTTTCCTAAGCGATTACAAGATATGTTTAACTTGGAAGTACTTTCACCTGTTAATCTACATAGTAGGAGCTTGATCTTGATTTGTTTCACTCAGACAAATTAATACCAAATGTTTACAAATCAAAATCTCGAAAGAACCCTCTGGGAGTTCAAACACGTGAAATGACTGAAACCGAAGAATCGAGAAGTGAGGTAAAGACGAAGAAAATGTTCAATGTTTACAACGGAGTAAGTTATAGTTGTATAATAATTTTAAAAAATTAGGGATATACAAATACATGCGTACGTGAGTGTATGATTAAAGCTAAAGTGAAACAATCGGGAACTTCCTGCATGCTGGCTATTCTTTTTCTATTCATAATTTTTCATAACTTTGAACAATTTTCTTCGAATATAGATATAACCAACCAACAAGGCATGGTTTGATTTCGTAAGAGGCAAGTATACAACATTCATTACTTTTTTAAAGATATTATAGTTGGCATACGAACAACGATTATAACTAATAATTAAAATCTATAAACCGGGTTGAAAATCGAAAATGCTTCGTTTTGTGTTGATAATCGTCTTTGAGAAGGTATAAACTTCATTTCGTTAAATGAAATTAAGGGACCGTACTCGAAACTTCCCTACTCCTCGTGGAACATTAAAATACCACTAATTATTTATTTTAGCGTGTGCTTTCTGCAGCCTTCTTGAAATTCTAGCGATTATTCTCATTATTATTTATACTAAAATCGAAAAGAGATATGTACTAAACCAAAAGTAAATGGTTCACAGCAAAGAAAAATTAACTGAAAGAAAAATTCAACATTAGGGATCTTTCATCAATGTTTTGGTCTTACCTTGAAACCTTATTTTGACCAGATCTAAAGGGTGTAAAACTAGGGTCGAAAGTACTCCACCACTGATGCCAGCAACCAGATGTTCCATGTCACGCCACCTCACTATTGGTCGAGGTCGCGATGTAGATGTCGAAGAGGTCGATGAGGAACCGGTAGCGGCCGCCAAGCCAAGTAAACGGTTGTTATTTGATGTGTTCTGGACAGAAACTTTAGATTTCACGTTTGAAGCATCCATTACTGCCACAGCAGTTGCGGCCGTCGCAACTTTAGACATGATATTTTAGCAATCAACTTACTTAACGAAAGAAAATGTTTCCTTGTGGTTATCATATAAAAACTGCATTAAAGAAGCAGTAAGTTCTGGCTCGTTGACACAACAATTTCGTGGAAACGGACGAACTCACAGGTGCGTCCGCCATTATAGTTTACAATGACGTCAATAGAGCAGACTAACACTTTATTTGTGAATATAAATAAGACGCTGATTGGCTACTTCTCTCAACAGCAGATTGAAACCTGTGTTCTGATTAGTCAGGTTTTGAGAATACTTTCGTTTAACTTGAATTAATAGTGTTTTACTTAGCTACCCAAGTTAATTGGTTCCTTGTTCTGAGGCGTGGAATTTGTTTCGTAAATACTGGCACCTTGTGTTATATCTATTTGTTTGGTAGAAATAAATATTTTAAAGCTATCCGTATTAGCTTTAGAATATCTCATTCATAACTCCGTCAAGGTGAGATCGGCGTGATTGATGTTCTTGAACAAGTGCAAGTTTACGACTGCGAGAAAACAGACAGCGAGGGAATTTCAGATGAAAAAAAGAAGTGTTCCTAGTGGTTACTAAGAGGACGAACAACATGGATGACGAGTTAATTGGGTGGGGTTGAGTGGTGGCGACACAAGATGTGCTATTTCTGGAAACACATACGTTATTGTAGTGGGGGTAGAAAAGACAGAAAATAACGGTACGTCTTTGGTTATTGGTGAGCCATTGCATGACAAATCAATCTGTTGGACTTTAGGGAGATGTGCTCTAAGATATCTGTATGCAACAACTGTGCTATGACAAATGGGAGCTGTGGGTGTCTTACTTGAACTTTATATCCTGTTAATTGTAACTTTTATGTGCTTGAAGTATTTTTCAACCCTGAACAATAAGATTAAATGTTTCCATGTGGGGATGCTAGATCGTCAGGAGAGTAATGCCTAAGCATTTAAATTGAAAATGCAATCCGCGACATATATGTTCATTTTCTGTAGTCCAGATGTATTTTAAAAACACGTATATAAATATTGTGAAGGTGCATGGCTCAGTAACTAGAGTGTCAGCTCACAATCATGAGATTGTGTTCTTGAGCAAGACACTTTATTTCACTTTGCTCCAGTTCCCTTTGCTGTAGAAATGAGTTGCAACATCACTGGTGCCAAGCTGTGTCAGCCTTTGCTTTTCCCTTGGATAACACTGGTGGCGTGAAAGGGGGAGACTTGTTTGCACAGGTGACTGCTGGTCTTCCATAAACAACTTTGCCCGGACTTAATGCTTCAGAGGGTAACTTTCTAGGTGCAGTACCATGGTCATTCATGACCAAAGGGGGTCTTTACCCATTTGTATTAATATTAGTGTGTTGATTAAGGAAATGAGCACACTGGTTAAAATGCATACCAGCATTCCATCCATCTTTATATTCCGAGTTCAAATTCAGTCACGGTCAACTTTGCCTTTCATCCTTTCAAAGTCAATAAGTACCAGTTGATTATTGGGATTGATGTAATCGACTTAACCCCTCCCTAAAATTACTGGCCTTGTTCCAAAATTTGAAACCAATATTAGTATGTTGATTATAATTATCTACTGTTTTATTTCATTTGTTATTTATTAGAGTTCTCATATAAAATGATTGTGTTGTCACAAGGGTTTGGTTGTCACTTGGGTTAAGCTGGTCAATGAAGATAAACTTCAGAAGTATGCATTATCATTGATGAAGTGGATGGCTTTATTAACATTGTGTAGTGTACAAGTGGATATTGTTGGCTGTGAGAATAATTGCTGAAGCAAACTCATGCACATCTAATTTTATATTACCAGACATAATGATATTTGGTGTTAGCTAGTTATAATGAACAATATAAATAATTGCTGAATGGGAGAGAGAGAAAAGTTGCTCCGAAAATATAGAAAGCCATCTTTTGGCCTCATGTAGTCAGTCCAAAATACTGAAAATACTAAAGTTATCTGTGCAAATCTCAAAGGTGACCTGTCGTGTCAGCAATCCATTGGCCATCTACCTGCCAAGAAAGGAGGCACATGAATCAGTCATCCACCTACAACATTCTGTGATGAATTGAGCACTAGAAGCTGTTTTTGTAGGGGAGAAATGGTTAAATTGTAGAACATTCAAGAAAACCATATTACACCACAGCCTCATGCTGATTGGTCAATTTATAGACCTATTGCGGAGAAACTGTAGTGGTTTCCATGTGTCTGATCCAAGCATCTAGCAGTTAGGTTTCAAATCCCTGCCACAGTGTAATTCGAAAAACAATTTTGATTAAAATTCACATCTACATCTATTAAATGATACTGTTATTCCTCTTAAGATAATTTTATATAATACTTAAAAAGAACCTTAGGCATGTCTATGACTTTGCAGACTCTGGTGACATAGAAAAGAAGTATAAAACTATGTTTCTAAATATTTTTTAACTGCCTGTAGCCACTTAACCCTTTAGCATTTAAACCAGCCATATCCAGCCAAAATATTCTACCCATTTTATGTTCAAACTGGCTATAACCAGCCTTTTACATCTACCCTACAATATCATTTTCAAAATAAACAATCACATCATCAAAATTTCAAAGCTACCAGATAATGCATGATTAACCCAAAACAATGTGAATAAATTAGCATTAAATTTGACAGAATAACCAGAATACTAAAGGGTTAAAGCTGATGATATTATTTTAAGATAATGGATGAACAATTACTATTAGAAATTCCAGTTTATGTCTATTTGTTGTGAAATGGCCATTTTATGATAGTACTTGGCACTAAAGATGCCAAGTTTATACAGGGTGTCCCAAAAGTCACTGACAGGTTTCATTTTTTAATAACTTCATTAATTCTACAAATAAATGCATAAAATTATGATACAATATAAAGAACATAATGGAAATTAATATGCATAAGTCAAATTTTGCAACATCAGTACATCACGTATGAAAAATGACCTCACTTAAATGGCATCCATTTTCAGCTTCACATGTCTGTGCTCTTTCCAAAACTTGCACCATAACACTCTCAAGAGTTTCGGACCCCACTTCTCTGATTTTTTTACTGATGTTCTTCAGTTGCACCAGGGTCTCTGGTTTGTTGACATAAACCCTCTCTTTCAGCTATACCCACAAGAAAAATATCCGGACTAATCAAGACTGGGGAACATGAAGGCCATTCAAAGTAGACCTCACACATGGTTCCAGCAAGATGGGGCAACTGCTCATACTGCAAGAGAAACAATATAGTTGCTACGACAGTGCTTTGGAGAGAGAATAATTTCCCACTACGGCAATGTCAACTGGCTTTCACATTCCCCAGGCTTGACTAGCCTCGATTTTTTCTTATGGGGATACATGAAAGAAAGGGTTTACGTCAACAAACTAGAAACCTTCGTGCAAATGATGGAGAATATCAATAGAGAAATCAGAAAAGTGGGTTCTGAAACTCTTACTGGTGTTGTGGTACAAGTTTTAGAAAGAGCACGGGCATGCAAAGCCAAAAATGACTGCAATTTAAGCGATGTCATATTTTTATGTAATATAATGGTGTTGCAAAATTTTACTTGTGCATATTAATTTCCATTATGTCTTTTATATTGTATCAAAATTTCATGCATTTATTTGTGAAGTTAAGGTTGTTATAAAAAACTGAAACCTATCAGTGACTTTTGGGACATTCTGTATATACCAGTTTTAAGACATCCAGGTCTCTTTAGTATTGAGAATACTTGTTTTCTGTTCCTGCTTGTCGCTTGAGTGGACCCATCAAGCCAAGTGGGCCTGTGCTAGTGGTACATAAAGAAAACTTTTCAATCATTGGGCCTCACAGAGGCAAAGTGCTTGAGTTCCTTTTGAAAGTTGGGCCTCATGGAGACAAAGTGGCTGAGTTCCTTTCAAGTGTTGAGCCTCACAGAGGTAATGACCAAGACCTTTGGCATTATGTCATGCTTGAGAAGACCCATCAAGCTGAGCAAAATCACAGTTGTGACAGATACTGGTGTCACGCAAATGGCACCCATGCTGGTGGGACGTAAAAGCACCCTGATGTCACACAAATGGCACCCATACTGGTGGCATGTAAAAACGCCCATTACACCTTTGGAGTGGTTGGTGTTAGGAAAGGCATACAGCTGTAGAAAACCATGCCAAATCAGACTGGAGTCTGGTGCAGCCTTCCACCATGCCAGCCTAGTCAAACTATCAAACCCATGCTAGCATGGACAATGGACATTTAATGATGATGTGGTTGGAGCTTGTGGATGAGAAAAACATGGGATGAAACGGTGAAGGCTGACCTTAGGACTAAGCTTTACAGAGGAAATGACAAAAGACTGAGAAATCTGGCAATATGAAGTTCTTGTCAAAACCCTGCCGTTATTACATATTAATGCTAATATGTATGCATAAATTCCTGCATACTGAAATTGATATTACAGGAAAAAATATACAAATGGCTGTAAACCTATGGAAATCACTTGGTTAAATAGATATATATTCAACTTTCAAATCTCTTGGTTTTATGTTTTTACATGTATTCTTTTATTCTTTAACACCACCTTTTAGTCAAAGAAATTGACACCAGGACTTACTCTTTGTAAGCCTGGTACTTATTCTATTGATCTCTTTTGCCAAACTGCTAAGTTACAGGGACAAAAACACACCAACATCAGTTGTCAGGTGAAGCATGGGGTGGTGGATAAGAATAGACACAAAGACATACACACACATATACACATATATATACGACGGGCTTCTTTTTAGTTTTCATCTACCAAATCCACTCACAAGGTTTTGATTGGCTCACGGCTATAGTAGAAGACACTTGCTCAAGGTGCCATGCAGTGGGACTGAACCAGCTCACTTCTCTTTTATATGGATAATCTAGTGATTCACTAATGTGTATTACATAAAAATTAATATAAACAGCAGTTTGCAATGTTACACCAAAAAGGAGAATTATACTTGTCACTAAATGTGTCTAGCCAAAGATTTGAGCCAGTCTTAAATGATGAATCAATGGAAACTACTGAAACTGACATCAGTATTTTTCAGACAATTAAGGTCCCTCTTAGTGTATATATTTACATTTATGTGCATTAACTACAATATCAGAGCATTTTAGCTCTGATTTCTAACAATGTTGGTGTTTCTAACACCCTACTCACATTTAGTGACAAGTATATATATATATATATATATATATATATACATACAGGGGTTGGACAAAATAACAGAAACACCTTAAAATTTCAAACAAATTTATTTTAATATTGGTTAAGACCGCCTTTGGCAGTAATTACAGCTTGAATTAGATGAGGTATGGACTCATACAAAGTTTGAATTGGCTGTCTCCACAAGTATACTTGGCCAGTGGTTGGAAAAAAGGTAAAGGATGACTCGTTTGAGAAAATAACATTTTCCCGCTGCTCTTGGGACCAATTCTGTAGGTTTTTACTCCACTCTAAATGCTTTGCAACATTTGTTTTTGAAAGTAGTGGTTTTCTAATTGCAGCGCTCCCGTGAAATCCGGCTCTGTGCAGCTCCCAGCAAAGAGTTTTTTGTGGAAACTGGGTTTTCAAGGTGGCCATCAAGTTCTGCAGTAATTTTGGGAGCTGTACTTTTGTGATCTTTTCTAACAATTCGCGTAAGAGTCTGACAGTCCCTATCTGAAAGTTTTGGTTTTCTTCTGGAGTTTTGTTTCAACAAGGAGGTTTTTCCCTCTTTCTCAAAGGCTGTCATTACTTTCCAGAAAGTAGTTCTTGATACACTAAACATTTCAGCTGTTTTTGTTACGCTAGTGCCTGCCATTCGAGCACCAACAATTTCACCTCTTTGGAAGTTTGATAGATCTGTCATTTCAATGAATTTTAATTACCTTTTTCTGATGATATCTGAAAAGTAACAGCAATTTTAGCAAAACATATTAAGCAACACTAATAATAAATAAAAAACATAAAAATAAACAAACTTTCAACGGTTTTATTGATATTTCAAAATTATGATGCTCTATGCTAGGTGTTTCCATTATTTTGTCCAACCCCTGTAAATACACACACACACACACAATGTACTCCCCAACATAGATTAGTAGTTAGCGACTTCAGGATCAGAGTTAAATGGTTGCCCAGAAGAAGACCAGCTTGGAGGAGAAGGGTCTGGAAGCTTAAAGATCCTGCAAATGGACAGAGATTTAGAGACATACTACTCGAAGCCTCTGACGAAATAGAAGGGGATATAGCTTCACTTAATGTGGAAGACAACTGGAGATTCCTACGGGACAATCTGCTGACAGCCACTGACCAGATCTGTGGATGGAGCAAAGTACCATCTCGACCCAGAGTAACATGGTGGTGGAACACTGTGGTTGACAGGGCTATTAGACAAAAGAGACAGGCTTGGAAGGACTGGAAGAACGGTGGTAGCAGGGAATTGTATCAGACAGCCAAAAGGAAAGCTAGGAGACAGGTTTATTTAGCCAGAGGGGAAGCGGATAAGAAAAAATTTGCCAATGTTCTGAGCCGTGAGGATGAAAGACTTGAGGTATTTCATGTTGCAAGACAGTGTGTGAGAGAGAATCGTGATGTGGTAGGAGAGAAGTGTGTTCGCATGGATGATGGTTCACTTGCGCTAAATGAGGATGCAAAGAGAGAGGTTTGGAGATGCCACTATGAAAGGTTGCTGAATAAAGAAAATGAATGGGATAAAGAGAGTCTGCCGAATGTTGACCCAACAGAGGGACCAGCTATCCGAGTTGATAGTTCCGTGGTAGCTAAGGCAATTAGAAGCATGAAGACAGGGAAAGCCCCAGGCCCATCAGGAATTACTGCAGAGATGCTCAAAATATCTGGCAGTGTCGGCTATAACCTAGTCACCCGTATAGTCAACCAGGTGATACACGAAGGAGTCATACCCAATGACTGGTGTAGCAGCATACTAGTCAACTGCTACAAAGGTAAAGGTGATGCCCTGGATACAAATAATTACAGAGGTATCAAGCTGTTGGATCAGGTAATGAAGGTTACGGAGAGGGTCATAGCCCAACTAATTAGAGAGAGAGTTAGTTTAGATGAGATGCAGTTTGGGTTTGTCCCAGGGAAAAGCACCACTGATGCTATATTCCTGGTAAGGCAGCTGCAGGAGAAATACCTAGCCAAAGATAAGCCCCTGTACCTGGCTTTCGTTGACATGGAGAAAGCCTTTGATAGGGTCCCCCGATCCCTCATCTGGTGGTTAATGAGGAAACTAGGGATAGATGAATGGCTGGTGAGGGCTGTGCAAGCCATGTACAGAGATGCCGTAAGTAAGGTTAGAGTTGGCAGCATGTACACAGAAGAATTCAAGGTAGAGGTTGGGGTCCACCAGGGTTCAGTACTCAGCCCCCTCCTATTTATCATAGTCCTCCAGGCAATTGTGGAGGAATTCAAGACAGGTTGCCCCTGGGAGCTCCTCTATGCTGACGACCTCGCTCTAATCGCTGAGTCACTATCAGAACTGGAGGAGAAGTTCCAGGTGTGGAAGGAGGGTTTAGAATCGAGGGGCCTTAGAGTCAACCTAGCTAAAACCAAAGTACTAATAAGTAGAAAGTTAGAAAATCCACAAATATCCTCAGGAAGATGGCCCTGCTCGATCTGTAGAAAAGGTGTAGGTAGAAACTCTATAAGATGTACCCAGTGTAAGCTATGGACACATAGGAGGTGCAGCAATGTCAAAGGTAGGCTAACTGGGAAGATAGTTTTTGTATGTGGCAGATGCTCTGGAGCATTGACCTCCGAAAATCTGCAGAAAACAACTTCCGTCACTTTCCGGGGGGAAAAACTAGAAGTAGTTGATAGCTTCCGCTATCTAGGTGACCAAGTCAGTAGTGGGGGCGGGTGCGCTGAAAGTGTAACTGCTAGAATAAGAATAGCCTGGGCAAAGTTTAGGGAGCTCTTACCTCTGCTGGTGACTAAAGGCCTCTCACTCAGAGTAAAAGGCAGACTGTATGATGCATGTGTACGAACAGCTATGCTACATGGCAGTGAAACATGGGCCGTGACTGCTGAGGACATGCGTAAGCTTGTGAGGAACGAAGCCAGTATGCTCCGATGGATGTGTAATGTCAGTGTACTTACTCGACAGAGCGTTAGTACCTTGAGAGAAATGTTGTACCTAAGAAGCATCAGTTGTGTGTGCAAGAGAGACGATTGCGCTGGTATGGTCATGTGGCGAGAATGGATGAAGATAGGTGTGTGAGAAAGTGCCAATCCCTAGCAGTTGAGGGAACCCGTGGAAGAGGTAGACCCAGGAAAACCTGGGACGAAGTGGTGAAGCACGACCTTCGGACGTTAGGTCTCACCATGGAAATGACTAGAGACCGAGACCTATGGAAGTATGCTGTGCGTGAGAAGACCCGGCAAGACTAGTGAAGCCATAATCCGTGGCCCCTACCTGGGACGTAGTCAGTCCACCTGTGCATACCTTCCTTCTTGTGACACTTGTGAAGACCTGTTGAGGCAAGTGAGAATCGAATCAATCAAATCAAATCAAATCGAACCAAATCAAAATAGATGAACATCAATGGAATTTGTATCCTTGTGGTACCAGTGCCGGTGGCACATAAGAAAACCATCCGAACGTGATCGTAGCCAGTACCGCAACGACTGGCCTCCGTGCTGAGGGCACATAACAAACACCATCCGAGCGTGGCCGTCCGCTAGCCCCGTCTGGCACCTGTGTCGGTGACACATAAGAAAACACCATCCGAGCGTGGCCGTCAGCCAGCCTCGTCTGGCACCTGTGTCGGTGGCACATAAAAAACACCATCCGAGCGTGGCCATCTGCCAGCCTTGTCTGGCACCTGTGTCGGTGGCACATAAAATCACCCACTACACTCTCGGAGTGGTTGGCGTTAGGAAGGGCATCCAGCTGTAAAAACACTGCCAGATCTGACTGGCCTGGTGCAGCCTTCGGGCTTGCCAGACCCCAGTTGAACCGTCCAACCCATGCTAGCATGGAAAGCGGACGTTAAACGATGATGATGATATATATATATATATATATATATATACATATATATATACATATACATATATATATATATATATTATATATATATATATATATACACACACACACACACATATATGTATGTATATATATATATATATATATATGAAGTGGGTGCAGAAAATATGTACAAAAAAAGAGTTGTTCCACTCAAACCAATTCAGCTACTGTTAGCTATCTTCATTCTTTTGTATCTAAACACAACATGAAACATATACAATTATTTCTGTTTAGATCTTAGAAGAGACAAGTACAGACCTTTATACATGTGAAACTGTAACTACTTTCAGACTGGATGCAGATCTAAACAACACCTAAAATTCCATTATCTTAATTCTGAGAAACTACTGCAATAAGCTTGGTAAAATCTGATATGTTTTGTGCATTGTTAGGTGAGAAGGTTATGTTTTCTGATGTTTCTAATGTCAAAATTTAACTCACCTTGTGACACACGAATTTGCTTAATTATTTGTGGTTGCTGTTTAGTCCCATGTCATCTCTAATTGAAAAGACCTATAAAGGAAAGTGTTCTCATCCTATTTCCCATTTGTTTTATTTTTCCCGGTATAAAGGTGTTAGGACTGCATTAACCAATTGTCTCATTCCTTTTGTTATGACATGAAATGACGATGTTGATGATACACATATACACACACATATCATCGTCATCACCATCACCATTTAACATCCATTTTCCATATCGGTATGGGTTGGATGGTTTGACAGGACCTGGCAAGCTGCACCATGCTACAATTGTCTTTTTTAGTATTTCTCTGGTTGGATGTCCTTCCTAATGCGAACCACTTTACAGAGTGTACTGGATATTTTTTATGTGATGCAGAAAGGGAGCTTTTTTAGTGGGGCCAGCATGAATGCTTTTTATGTGGTGCCAGCATGTGTACTTTCTATGTGTAGTCAGCACAGGTCCTCAGGTACTTTTTACATGGGTGTATTTTTACATGACCAGCACATGTGTATTTTACATAACATTATCACCTATGGGGTTGTGAAGTAACAAGACAAAGACTTCTCAGCTGAAAGGAGTGGAACTGAGAAAAGTGGCCATGTCCAGGAGAGCTGTTCGAGTATGATGGAGGGGCAGGGCTAGTTGTCTTCCAGTGGGACAAGGAAGGAGACGGAGATGGGAGGGAGTTAGAGAGAAAGATAGCAGAGCTGCACCAGACTCCAGTCAGGTTTGGCATTGTTTCTACAGCTGTATGCCCTTCCTGATGCCAACCACTTTACAGAGTGTGCTGGGTGCTTTTATGCTGTTGAAAATTCTATTAACTGGTACCAATACCAATTTTATATACTGTATTTTTTATTTTTACCATTGTCATTATCACCATCATTGTTTTACATCCGCTTCTTTGAACAAGTTTTCTAAGACAGTGTTTTACAGCCAAATGTCCTTCTTGTTGAAATTTCTGTGATGTGGATGATCCTAGTCTATGTTTCCTGAAATGAAGCTACACATCTGGAGTGAGACATTTTAACACTATTTTGTTGTAGTAGCATAACACAGTTGTGCTATGCCCAAAACATCCAATCACTGCTGACCATGGAAGATACACATGACCCAGCAGTGACATGCAAGATTTGAAAAGAAAACTCAGTTCCTGAGAAGTCGTTTGTCCAGACAACAAAATGTTGCTGAATTAATGCTGAACAGAAAATAGCATTCATACAACTATGGATATCTACCTCACCTCACTACCATTCAAAACTCATAGGATATTTTAGATTTGCAGCCAAGTACCAGAGCTAATTACCTTGATGTGGGTGAAAGAATTAACTTTTGTCTCACTACACCCTGTTGTCATGAATGCTTATCTCTGATGTGCCTGCTACTTTATGTGTGACCCAAGAATAAATTGCTACGTTTGTTAATCAAAAACATTGCCTTCGGATATTCATTGTTACTTTCATGTAAAACATACATTTTTACATTTCAAACCTTCTTACATGCACACATCCAAATAATAATATAATAATAATAATAATGAAATTATTGTATACAGTGCTCAGGTGCACCACAACTTGTCAGAAAGTGCGTATAGAGTATATGCAGTAATGTAAAAATGTCTGGAAAGCGAACAATGCATGAGTCAGATACATGCTTGTGTGTGTATGGAGGGGAGAAAATCAGGTGTAGTGTTGGCGAATCTCAGAAAGCATGGAAGTTTTGAAGGATGCAGTGCTCCGACAACTAATAACTGATGCCGGCAGTTTGTTCCATGCTTCAGCAACTCTCAGCGTGAAAAAATGTTTCCTAAAGTCATGGGAGCTGTGCTGTTTTCTTACTTTGTAAATATGTCCACGGGTGTTAGATGGTTGGAGTTTGAAAAGGTGCTCAGAGTTATTGTTTGTACGATGGTTGATAATTTTATGGGTGTCTGCCAAGTCAGCTGCCAGACGTTGGAGTTTCAATGTGTCCATGCCCATATCCTCCCTACACTTAATTTTTCTCTTGTTGCATTAATTCATTAATTACATCTTCTTGTTACACATCCATTTTTTTTTGTCCAACAATTGGCATGAGCGTGAGCATTGTTGCTGGCACAGTGATTTTGATTCCACTGTACAGCAATCTGGGCAGATTCATTTACAGCCATAACATATAACATGAAAGATGGGAAGATTTTGAAGGCAACAAGGACCCAGAAAGTGAACTACTGGGGATATGGCATAGAATTAACAATTCAGGTAACAATGGAGGACTTGAACAGTGTGGTGGAAGGGATTGTGCTCCTAGAAGATGTGAGACTGAAAGTTATAGTGGAGGGCAGACTGCTATGCTTCACATGTGGAGAAAAGGGCCACATGAAGGTATGGTGTACCCAGAGAAAGCAGCAGGTAGAGAGACAGGAGAGTATGGACCAGGTAGTACAGGTCGAGGCAACAGAAGAAGAAACAGAGGATGAATTCACTATGGTTAAAAAAAAAGGAGGAGCGGAGAAATGGGTTCTCTGCTAGAGAAGCAGAAAAGAAGAGAGAAGAGGTGAGAAAAGAAACTGTGAAGGAGGTCAGTAGGAAGGAAGATAAAAGGGTGAAAGAAAAAGAAAGTTAAAAGGAAGTGGAGTTACCAGTAAAGATACCAGTTGTTCCAGTGGAGAAAGATTTGGAAATCCAACTGTACGATGGTGAGATGGAGAGACTATTTAGAGTGGAGGAAGAAAAGAGAGAACAAAGAGTCCAAGATAAAGAAAAGAAAACATGAGGAGGAAATGGAGTTTGGTATTATGTGACATACCCAAAAAATATAGAAACAGAAAAGAAGATAATTTAAGTTTCAATCAATAGTAAGAGTGAAGGTGCCATCATACATATATGCAGAGGATATGAAGGCAATAGTGATTGAAAAGGATAACTACAAGACTGAAGGAGATAATGTTGACCCACCAGGAGTGAGGGTGAAATTCAAAGAGTTGCCACCAGTAGTGGAACTAAGAGACATTGAACCACTTTACTCTTTTACTTGTTTCAGTTATTTGACTATGGCCATGCTGGGGCACAGCCTTTGGTCGAGCAAATCATCCCCAGGACTTATTCTTTGTAAGCCTAGTACTTAATCAATCGGTCTCTAAGTTATGGGGACGTAAACCAGCCAGCATCGGTTATCAAGCGATGCTGGGGGGGGGGGGGACAAACACAGACACACAAACATACACATATATACGACGGGCTTCTTTCAGTTTCTGTCTACCAAATCCACTCACGAGGCTTTGGTCGGCCTGAGGCTATAGAAAACACTTGCCCAAGGAGCCCCGCAGTGGGACTGAACCTGGAACCATGTGGTTCGTAAGCAAGCTACTTGCTACACAGCCACTCCTACGCCACTGATGAAGTATTATTAAAAAGAAAAATAAGTATGTTAAATTGTAGGCAAAGAGGAAAAGTAAAATGTTTTGTTATCTTGAGGAAAAATAATGGTGGAAAAAAAACAAAAACAAAGAACAATTGTGGATAATGTATATAACGGTTCAAATGGTATTGCATGGGAGTGGGGCCAATGCGACTATTTTCATTTTTATATAATTTCATATCATTTACATTCATTTTATGTTTTTTGTCCCCACTGTGGCCTTGTCTGTCCTTGTGGTGTCCCTGTCTGTGTTTAGGGTTTTATGCCTAATAAAGAAATGATGAGGATGATGATGATGACGACATCATACTATGAACAGTTCTCAGAATTTTGCCTATTAAGCGACGCTGGAACACAACCCCCCGTAATAATTTATGTTGCTTAATTGGGCCTTTCAATAGTACTCCTGTTAATCACTTTATCGACAGAATCAATCTATAATATTAAGAAAACATTAAACGCAAACGAGTGCAAGGCTGAGACGCTGGAACAGCCACGAACCATTCACGAGCTGTCCCATTTGTCAAACGAGACGCCAAAGAAGTCAAGAATTTCGGGGTTAGCGGCAGGCAACAAGCAGCTCAGCTCCTCCAAAAGTTTGAACTGTAGCAAGTTGAGTAAAATGTAATTTTTCGGTCACTATATCGAAAGGATATGATATACAAAATTTAAGATTCGTCATATGAATGAAACAGATGATTTAATTGGTGAGCGGTTACTTAGAAATTATTATTAAAAAAAAAAAATGTAGTTATTTAGAGGAATTGGTATGGGATCTTTTCGCTTTGACCGGCAGATTTTTAAAATAATTTCTTTGTAAAAATCTGCCGGTCAAAGTGAAAAGATCCTTGGTATGGAACAAGAAATGTCTTGTTAAAGAAAACAGATTTAAATGATATTATATAACATAAAGGACGATATAATGAAGTAAATAATTCCATTAAAATATGCTTAAAAACGGGGCGGTAAATTCCTGGATAGACGAAATTAATGTTTAAAGACTTGGATGGAACTAAGGAAGACACGATGGTGTAAGGGAAGTAACGAGATAACTTTCGATTGCATTCATCTCCCTTTACTTACAAACGGATCGAAATTTTTTTAATTGAATAATTTAATATTCACTTTTAAAAATTATATTAGTATTTTGTAATTTTTTTAAATGCCTAGTCAATAACAAAATACATCTCATAATTAAGAATTAAATAATTTTAACTTTTTAGATCAACAGAGCATATTTGGCGCGAAATCGGATTTCCCTCGGCAACGTGATTATCAATAACAAAATGTTGCTCGTGTAACAAAATTTATTAGAATTTACAATGGTGCGTATATTGCTTTTTTTATTATATCTTTCTAATGATACTTTTCATGTATTACAATCGAAATTTACAATAGATAAGAATTTACTTTTAAATATTAATTCCTACATAACTGAAATGTAATTGAAACTATGTAGTTCCAGGCTAGCACCCAATAATCGTTATCAAAAAATACAGTGGAATATCGTAACCAGTATTTTGTTTACAATATTTCAAGCTGAAATTTAATATTTGAACTACTTGTTTGGTGTTTTTAATGCAGATATCTACAGAATATCTTTTTTTTTTGTCTTCTTCCTGTTGTCTATGATGAAACACTCGTTCAATAAGGTGTCCCAGAATATAAATAAATATATCATATACAGTTATTGAAGTTATTACAGTCACTTTACAAACATTAATTTTGATATCGTGCTCATTAAATGTTTTAAGTCGGATTCTTCTTAATTTGATTTTTTAATCAAAATAATACACTCTTCATGAAAGAAAAAAAAAAGTTGCGTAGTTTCGGATTAGGCGCTCGGTTCGTTGGACAGACTAACTTAAACAACATCAAACATGTATTTTTGCCTGCTGACAAACATATTTCATTCCATACATTTTCTCATTAGCAAATTCAGAAATTCCAAATTCATTTGTTTGACTAATTAGCTACGAATTGGAACCTTATGTCAGTTATGGCATTATGTTTATTACGAGCTAGGATGTTGACGCTTCACCATTTCATGCGAACCGGCTCTCAAAAATGATTATTATATACATTTCGAGTTCGATGCTGAGAAAAATTATTGCTGAGAAAATTAGAACATTACAGTAAAGCTGCTGCGATGTAGAATATGGTTTTAGTTTGCCTTATGTGTTAGCATAAATTGCTCACTTTTGTTACCATAACTACAGATTTCGATTAACCTCCAGCGTTTGACCCGAGAAATAAAAATGAAAAAAAAAAATTGTAATATGTGTAAAACAACATGTAGTAAACGAATATAAAAAAAAATGCGCGTTGGCGAACAGGTGGGGGGAGACAATTCGGGGGTGTTCCGGATCCTCTCACCGATCATAACTTCCCCCCCCCAATGGATATTTTTTGATGAAATTTACTACGAATATGTGTTATATCATGTATATTCCGAATATACAAAGCTTGGGGGGGGGCTGTTTTAGGAGTGGGGTTGGTGGGGAATTTAAAATAATAATAATGAAATTATTGTATACAGTGCTCAGGTGCACCACAACTTGTCAGAAAGTGCATATAAAGTACATGCAGTAATGTAAAAATGTCTGGAAAGCGAACAATGTATGAGTCAGATACATGCCTGTGTGTGTATGGAGGGGAGAAAATCAGGTGTAGTGTTGACGAATCTCAGAAAGCATGGAAGTTTTGAAGGATGCAGTGCTCCGACAACTAACAACTGATGCCGGCAGTTTGTTCCATGCTTCAGCAACTCTCAGCGTGAAAAAATGTTTCCTGAAGTCATGGGAGTTGTGCTGTTTTCTGACTTTGTAAATATGTCCACGGGTGTTAGATGGGTGGAGTTTGAAAAGGTGCTCAGAGTTATTGTTTGTACGATGGTTGATAATTTTATGGGTGTCTGCCAAGTCAGCTGCCAGATGTCGGAGTTTCAATGCCCAGGGAAGTAAGGCGTTCAGGATATGGCAAATGCCTGATGGAGGGTATTCTTTTGGTTGCACTTCGCTGAACAGCTTCCAGACGATTGATATCCTGGGCAAGATAGGGGTTCCAGACCGGTGATGCAAATTCCAGGTGAGGTCTTACCACAGCTATATAAAGCTGCAGATAGATAGCCGGAGAGCGGCTCACAAAGGATTTGGTGAGTGATGCCAAGATACCCTCAGCCTTCTTGACAATTTTAGCGATGTGTTTTGTCCAACGCAAATCACTGTCGACAATAACACCCAGGTCACGTTCACATGAAGACCTTTTGAGACTAGTGTTGTGGAGGGAGTAGGTGGACGCTGGGTTTCTCCTCCCAAAATGCATGGTGGTACATTTGTCCACAGCCAGCTTGAGTTGCCAGTCCATGATCCATGCTGCATTGTGTCCAGGTCTGCTTGCAATAGAGATCTATAGTGTACAGGATTTGACCTCTTTATTTCGAGGTACAGCTTGATGTCATCTGCATATTTCAGCACTGTGGCATTCTTTAAGTTGGCATCTATGTCATTAACATATGCAACAAATAAAAGGGGGCCAAGAACAGATCCCTGTGGTACACCAGATGTCATCTCATAGGGCGAAGAGTGCTGTCCTAGAACTGTGACAACCTCTTTTCAGTTGAAAATAAAGGACTTCAACCAGTTATAGAGTTCGTCTCTTACACCCAACGCAGAAAGCTTCACCATAAGTCTTTTGTGTGGCACAGAGTTAAAAGCCTTAGCAAAGTCCAGGTAAACAACATCCACCCAGGATCCGCGATCAGTGATTTGGGTAACGTCCTCAAGAAACTCGATGAGTTGATTACAGCAGCTGGAGTTAGGAATAAATCCGAATTGTGACGGCTGGATGAGGCTGTGAGACTTCCAGAAGTTCCAGAGGGTTTCTCTGATACAGGATTCCATCAGTTTGGCGATGCAGCTAGTAAGACTGACGGGGCGATAGTTGACAGGCGATGTGCGGTCGCCTTTTTTGAACAGAGGGATGACACTGGCAGTTTTCCACTGTTCTGTAGTAACACCATTGTCAAGACAAAAGTACCCACTGCGTTTGAGAAGTAGGTATGTAACACCATCGAGACCAGGAGAGGCATAATTGCGTTTATTTTTAAGGTGGCGTTGCAGCATTGCTGGTGTAAATTGCATAGTAGATATAGAGTCCGATGTCAGTGGTGATGAAGATGGAACATTTTGGTCTTCGACAGTAAAGATGCCGGCATAGCATCCAGCAATAATTTCTGCACATTCTTCAGGATTGCCAGTAATCTGTCCTGTGTGGGGATTGCGAAGGGGACCAACTGGAGAGTGGGGTCTCTGCTTTGAGTGCACATACTTCCAGAACACTTTGCTGTCAGGGTTAGCTGCAATGTGTTGTTCAAATTCAAGCACTGCCTTTTTTGTCACCTGCTTGAGGTGGTTGGCTGACCTATTGCGCTTTTTCCTGTTGCTCTCTGATTTGTGCAATTTGTATTCCTGTTCAGCATTACGGCGTTCTTTCCTGGCAAGTCGGACTGCTGCAGTCTCCCAAATTGCACTATTGGGTGGTTTTTTGTGCTTGCGTGGTACTGATGCTGCACATGCTGCCCATATTGAATTCAGAATGTTCTGGAGTATAGTGTCCACATCTCCAGAGGCATAAAATTCGCGCCAGTTTGGGCGTTGCAGCTCAGTACAATAAGAGCTCCAGTTTGCTTTATTCCAGTCAAAGCGGGCAGTCTGAAGATGGTTGTCAGAGACAAGTCGGCCATGATCATGGAATGATCAGAGTCACCTAAAGGTTCTTCGGTAGTGACACTAATGATTGTTTCAGGAGAAGCGGTTAGTAGCAGATCCAAAGTGTTGTTACCCCTTGTGGGAGAGGTAACAACTTGGGACCAATTTGAATTCAGCACCAGTTCAAGGAAATCGTCTGCATTTTGCGGCCAACGGAAGGCCTCCCAGTCAATCTCAGGGAAATTGAAGTCGCCCGCAATATACACATATGTGGCTGTTTTCATGGCAGCAGCTCTGAGGATATCAAAAAGCTGTGCGTCTTGGCGATAATTTGGAGGACGGTAAACGACTCCGAACAGAAGTGTTGACATGGTCATGTGCATATTGCAAAAAAATACTTCCTGCTGAGATTGGTTCAAATCATCACAGGGGATTGCCAATAGATTTGATCGAACATAAATCATTACACCCCCTCCACAGCGATTAATGCGGTCTTTGCGGAACAGGTTGTAGCCGGCTATGCTGAAAACTCCATCACAGAGTGCAGAGTGTGCCCATGTTTCTGTGACTGTGATGAAATCTGGGTTGATACTTTTGATGTAGGAGACAAAAAGATGCACCCTGTTTGCATAAACTACGGGCATTCAAGGACAGCAGTTTATATCTGGATTTCAGATGATGATATACAGGGGATGGCTGATTGTTCTTGGTTAGTTTCCCAAGATTTTTGTATTGCCAGTTGTTGTTGTGGGTGTAGTCTGCTCAGTCCAACTGGCATCCCTTATCCACGACTCACCAGACTTGATAAATTTCTAGATCTGCCCATCATCGCGGAGGCTAAAACTCTCCCGTGGCACAGAGTTGCGATTTAGGGAAGCTACAGATCTGAGCTTTGGGCGTACATCGGGTGGTAGGCCAGGACGTGTTCTAAAATTGATAATGTTGTCACGCTGAGCTCTGTCAGCAGCCAGATGGAATGTCCGCGCCTCAGTATAGCCCGTAAACAACAGCCTGATCAGCCTGGGTTTGGATCCCGGTCGGCCAAGGCGGGAAGCACTCTTTGAAGGGAGACAGCTGAGATCCCTAGCTGTATTTCCAATGAATGCCTGCAGATCTACCACATCTTCCGGCACTCCGATGGTTCAGCGACTCCCTCGATGCGTTGAGGTTCTGTACGAGCTACAGGTAAGTTGCTGAGCAGGGCACTCTGATATGACCCTTCGCTGCGAGTTTTCGGACAGACACTGGTTCTGAGTCCTGCTACTTCACGACTCAAAGCAGAAATCATTCGTCTAATTTCTGCAACTTCTGTGCTGATGGTCGATCTCTGCTTTAGTTGGGAAGCATCATTTCGGAAAATTTACCGGAGTCCACTTCAATTCGTTCTAACTTTCAAGAAAATGAATACTTTTTAATAAAATTCTCTACAAATATACCAAGGACAGGAATTTGGGGGGGAACAAATAGGGATTAATTTTGAGAACTTTTGTTGATATTCTCTTTTCATTTACAAAGTAAACCAAAGTGTTATGACTATATTAAGTGTACTTTGCGACTACATAGTTCTGGGTTTGGGGTTTACTAATACATTGTGAGTGGAATTTGGAGGATATGAACTGTGCAGAAGCCCATTATATATTGGGTCATCCCATAAATAATGCGGTTTTTTCAATTGCATGACCTAAAAGTCGGAGGGGGATGGGATAAACTACCTGCATCAACTTGCAAGTAGTAATTTTACCCTGTCCTTATTCTTAGTGCTAGTTTTGAACAGTGCAGTTTGATTTTAGCAGTTATTTTTTCAAAGCTATAATGGAAATGACAACAGGGTATATTCAGCATATTTTACTTTATGAGTTCAATAAAGGCAACAATGCAACGGAAAGTGCAAGGAATATTAATGCAGTAGATGGGGATCAGACAGTAAGTGTAAGCCAGTGTCAACGGTGATTCCTGAAATTCCGAGCTGGAAACTACAGCCTAGAAGATGAGCCTCGTCCTAGAAGATCTGTAAAGCTCAATGAGGATGTCTTGCAAATCTTGGTGGAACAAAATCCCACCATAATTGTTGAGGAACTAGCAGAGAACCTTGAATTTGATTATTTTCAACCATTCACTGACACCTGAATGCCATCGGGAAAGTCGGCAAATTGGGTCAATAGGTTCCTCACAAACTTTCCCAGTCTAATCATGCGCAGAGAGTGAATATGTGCTCTTCTTTGCAGTCACATCTCATGAATGAACCTTTTTTGGACCGATTTTATTTCTGATATAGTAGATAAAAAATTTAGCCTGTTATTAGATGAATCCAATGATATATCGATAAACAAGTTGTTAGGAATTGTTATCATATATTATAGTGACACTCACAAAAATGTGATTTAAACATATCTCAGTATGGTATCTTTAAAAATATGTGATGCAGATGGTATTGTAGATGCCTTAAAAATCGAATTAGTGGAAAAGAAATTAGATATAAAAAATTTATTGGCTATAGGAGCCGACTATGCTAGAGTAATGATAGGAGTCAACAATGGTGTTTTCCAGAAATTAAAAGAAGTTCCATCATTACTTCTATTTAGATGTGTATGTCATTCTTTACAGTTGGCAGTATCCCACACTTCTGCTGAATGCTTGCCCATATATTTAGAATTTTTAGTATCCGAAACCTGTAAATGGTCCTCTCATTCTTCAACAAGACAAAGTGCCTACAAACAACTTTACCTTGCTATCAATGATAAAGATCCTTTGAAGATCATGAATTCTTTTACAACTAGGTGGTTGTCAATAGAACCACCGGTAAATAGAATTTAAAGCCAATGGTTTGAATTGCAAACTCACTTCCAAACTACAACTAAAAAGAAAAATGCTTTACAGCACAAACGTTACATGGAATATTTTGTGATTCTAGGAATGGATTTTACCTTTTATTTTTGCATCCAATTTTAAAACATGTTCAGGAAGTGAATAAACTGTTTGAATCAAACAGTCGACAAAACAAAATTACTTGAAGATCTTTCAAATTTGATCAAATCTGTTGCTAATATGATAGTGTTGCCAACACGTAAAATTGATCCTCTTGATCTGGATGCTTCTATTGAAAAATTTCTGGATTCTAAACCAAATTTAGGCTACAGGTTCGAGAGAAAGATAGCAGAAATGATTATCAAGAAGACTATAACAGCCACCGAAGAAAATAATATTTGCAAAAAGAGCACAACAATTTTTACTCTACCTTTATAAAGAGCTCAATGTTTGCCA
Organism: Octopus sinensis; assembly: GCF_006345805.1. Lineage (NCBI taxonomy): Eukaryota > Metazoa > Mollusca > Cephalopoda > Octopoda > Octopodidae > Octopus > Octopus sinensis. The sequence goes on along the minus strand of NC_042999.1, from coordinate 70,718,996 downwards.
GGAAACATTAATATACTGAGGAATATCAAATGTTTTTCAGTAAAGAATATTTTGCAGCATTTCAAAGAGCCAATTTTACGTGTCTTAGAAGCAATGCATTTAAATGAAGAAAAAAATTGCTTCAATTGAAATTCAGTTTCATAGCATTCATTTAGTTAAGTGGACAAATATTAGGTTGGCAACTAAGTTCTTGCTGTTTTTTTTAAATTAAAATTTTTTAAAAGGTTTAATAAAAAATAACAACTAATTAATCAATAATGTATTCACCGTTGTTGTTTGCAACTTTTTTCCAACATTCAACAAGATTTTCAATACCCCATTGGTAAAAATCACCTGATTTCGACTCGAAAAATTGATCAAACCAAGCTCTCACTTCTGCATCTGTATTGAATGAAACTCCACACATAGCATTTGAAAGAGGTGGAAATCCGTTGGTGTCAAATCAGGAGAGTACAGCGGGTGTGGCAGCACTTCCCAGCCATATGTTTGGAGGCTTCTTTAGTCATATTGGCGATATGAGAGTGGGCATTGTCGTGCAGCAGAAGAACTCCATGCTGCCGATTAGGTCTTTTCTCTTGAATAGCCGTGTTGAGTCATTCCATCTGTTGAACATAGAGTTCCGCGTTGACTGTTTTGTTCCGTTAAAGCAATTCGTAATGGATAATCCCTTCCCAGTCCCACCATATGCACATCATTTTACGTGGATGAAGATTTTGTTTCATGCGTGGTGTCACTTGTTTACCGAGGCTAAGTCATTCCTTACACTGCTTCATATTGATGTATAGGCACCATTTTTCGTCGCCAGTAATGATTCGGTAAAGAAATATTTGCTTGCGTCCATGAGTTGAGCGGTGACGAGCAAGCAAACCAACATGCGATAAACAAAGTCAATGAATTCAATATAAATTCATCCTATTATAAAAAAAATTGAGGAAAAACCTTAAATTGAAGAGTGGATTCAAAATACATATTGTCATTAATTATATATGAAATATAATTCGATTAATACATTAAAAATCAAAATATTTCACAACAGTATATACGCAAACTAAACCATAGTTTATTTGTGTATGTGCATATATATATGTATAAAACCAAATTCATAGCTGTGGCCAGTGCCCCAAATGCATCATCTGAACGTGATCAATGCCAAGCCCACCTGACTGGCTCCTGTGTTGGTGGCACATAAAAAGCATCCACTACACTCTTGGAGTGGTTGACGTTAGGAAGGGCATCCAACTGTAGAAACATTGCCAGATCAGATTGGAGCCTGGTGCTGCCATCTGGTTCTCTAGACCTCAGTCAAACCGTCCAACCCATGTCAGCATGGAAAATGGACATTAAATGACAATGATGATGTATACATATATGTGTGTGTCTGTCTGTGCCAGCATTTATGTAGGACATCTTTACTCATCCTCCTCAGTAGTCTTGTCCTGCAAGTTACTTGATGACCTCACTGCCGCTGGTACCACATGAAAAGCACCCAGTACATTCTAAAGTGGTTGGTGTTAGGAAGGGTATCCAGCCTTAGAAAACCATGCCATAACAGACAGCAGAGCTTGATGCAATTTTCTGACTTGCTAGTATCTACCAAATCATTCTACCCATGCCAACACAGAAAATAGACAATAAATGATAGTGATGGCAGCCATCTCATAGCTTAGTCCTTTGAAAATTAAAGATTAATAAAATGAGTACCAGATAGAAATATATACTGTGGTCCATCTGAGTGACTAAACCAGTCATGGCTAAATTGTGACTCATGAAACTTCTTGACTTGCATAACTAATAAAAAAATTACCTTGAATTATTTTAGTAGTGTGGCCTGTCTGATGGTGAATCATATCTCATGTGGCCTGCTTCTTGGGTAAGGTTGCCCATGCCTGAGCTAAACCTTTGAAAGCAGTGCTCCATCATGACTGCAAACTAGTAAAAAAAACAGGTTTTAATGCACAGGGTGGATACGTGGGGATACTCAAACAAAGAACATAGTAAAAGATAGAAATCGAGTTGTAGTTTTGAAAAGAGTAGGATGATGTCAGTAAAGGAAGAGGCTATTATATTAATATACCCATATCAATAACTGTATGTGGTGTCTTTGATGAAGCTGTAAGGTTGATATGGGAGCTAGTCTTAGGAGATTTTAGGCCAAAAAAATATCATAATCATTGGATTTGAATCAGAACATATGGCTGTGTGATGCTTCACTGTTTTGTATGGATTCTTTTGGAATCAGTTATACCAGATGACACTAGTTTGATAAAAATAAGTGCAAACAATACTTTGAGATACTAGCACTCTGTTGGTTATGATAATGAGGATTCCAGTTGATCTGATCAACAGAACAGCCTGCTTGTGAAATTAATGTGCCAGTAGCTGAGTACTCCACAGAAACACAAGTATTGCTCTGGTCAAGGATACAACACACTGCCAAGTGTCAAACTTACGACCTTACAATCTTGAGCTGAATACCCTAACCACTTAGCCACATGCCTTCACATTGAGATACCAATTTACTAATTGTATCCCTCCCATGTGAAAACAGTTTAAGCTTTTATCATTTACTTGTTTCAGTCATTGAACTACAGCCATGCTGGGTCACCACTTTGAAGGTTTTTAGTCAAACTTACCCCGAGTATTGTTTCTTTTAAGCCTGGTACTTATTCTATCAGTCTCTTTTGCCAAACCACTAAGTTACAGGAATGTTAACAAACTAACAATGGTTGTCAAGTGATGGTGAGGGACAAACACTAACACAAAGACACAGTTTCCATCTACCAAATCCATTCACAAGACTTTGGTTGGCCTGGGTTCAGTCCCACCGGTGCCATGCTGTGGGACTGAACCCAGAACCATGTGATTGATAAAAAATCTTATTGCTGCACAGTCACACCTGTACCTGTATGCATAGATAAAAGAAATCACTATTTTATTATGACTCTCTTTATGTATTTGAATAAAATAAACTGAAAAGTTTTATTTAATTTCTGTTTTTCTCTAGGATATCAGAAATTATTTTGGATCTATTGGAAGTTCAGCTAAAAAGGTAACTTCTACACCAAATAAACCCAAAGAGTTAATTCCTACTAAATCAGATGGTTTGAAAAGTAATAAATCTCCAAAGGATCTTATTATCTTAGAGGAGAACAACAACATTGATAAGCGAGAGAAACCTGGAAAGAAGCTAAATGCCAGCAATCACTCAGTTGAAAAACGTGTTAATGAAAATGTATTGGGAGGAAAGAAACTTGCTGCAACTACACCAGAGCAGGTGAAGAAGAAAGAAAAATACAATGGTAAAGGTTCTAGAGCTGATGAAAATAGCACAAACAAATCTTCACATCAAGAAAAAAATGTGGATAATAAGAAAGAAACCAGCAAGAAAAAGACTGAGAAAAAGCAGTCAGAAGATATTGGCAAAGTGTCTGGGAAAAAACGGAGGTATTTCAGTGATAGCGATGACGATTTTGATGTTAAGAAAATGAAGACCTCTCCAAAGCAGATGGACAACTCCAGAGAACATGACAAAAAATCTATTAGCAAAAAAGACAAGGACAAAAAGTCTGTTAGCAAGAATGATAAGGAGAAAACTATGGAAAAAAAGAAAGAGAAGTTGAATAAAAGTCAGGAGGAAGCTGGCAAAGAAAAGTCAAGGGTGGCATCAAAGGAGAAATCAGCAAGAATTGGTAAAGAGGAAATGGTAATGTATGTTGATAGCGATGTTGACAGTGATTCTTCACCTTTAAAGAAAACCTCCAAGAAGAAAGATAAGAAGAAAAATATTAAGGTAAAAATATTTCACATACTCATTAACTCTAAATGAAAAAAACCTTTTTTTCATTTTCACATTACTTGCTAATCCATTATTTTCACTTTTAATCTAGTTCTTTCTTTTAAAGATATACTCTTAATAAACTACCTCAGTTTTCTAAAGTTATTTATATCCCTTTTTTTCCCTTTCAATTTATTTCTCCTCTATTTCCTCTTTTGAAAGAAATTTTATACATATGCCCTTGTATTTTTAAAAATTCATATATTTTAGCTTTAGCATATATCTTTATATATGTACATATATAACGAAATAAGATAACAAAGGAATAAACAATTATCATATGAACTTCATTAGCTTACAGCTGTTTCAGCTATAAGGTGTAGTGGACTCAAGTTGAGTTCTTGAGTAATGCTGTATTGCTTTATCAGAGCCTTGAATATGAAATACAATTTATTTAGGAAAAGAATTACATTTATGCATACCTATAGGAAAAAAGCATGAAGTTCATAAGATAACTGTTTATTCCTTTGTCATCTCATTTTCTTATGACCACTCTGTACTCAACTAATGCTTTATTCTGAAGCATATGTATATTGAGTTCTGCACTAGGTTATTAGTCTTGCTATGCTTAAGCAAAGTGTGTTTGTGTGTGTGTAATATATGTGCCTAAGCTGAAGGCATGTAAGTTATTTGAAGAGAAATAAAGCGGCCAAAACTGCAAAAATGTCATACATTTTTCACAAGAATATCAGTTTTATAAAAAACTCAAAATGTCATCCAGAATCCTTGCAACAACAAAGGCACATCAAGGCATACATTTGTAAAAAGCTATCAGCATGTATGTGACTAGCCAACATGTTAACCCTTTGATCTGTGTTGCGCTGCCAGTTTCATATATGAGAAAGTTTGCAAGACTCTCTCACTCCAACATCTTTGCAATGTCTTTGAATTGGTCTGGCAATTCAACCTAAAAACTATTTCTTCATCTTTGTGTCTTTCAAACACCTGTGGATTCTTTTGTATGAAAAACTGCATTTAAAGATTTTTGCCTAACCTGGTTCTCTACACCAAATTTTCTGGCATACAAGTTGAATTTTTCAAACCAAAATTTGCAGCCCAAAAAAAAAGGTTGGTCAACTTACACACCAAGATAACTTTGGAAGACCAAAAATGTGAAATGCAGCTGGATTTGGAAAAATAGTAGTATTAGTAGTAGCAGTAGCATGGGGGCATACACTGTAACTGTGTTACTGTAGCCATCATTTGTTAGTGATTCCCTACCCCTGGCAAATGACACCTTTGCTCCACTCAGGTGACAACCCTTCAACCCGTGGATCTGTTTGGGTAGTTGTTGCTGGTGAGTGCAAATCCCATCTCAACCTCTTTTAGCTATCTCAACTTCTTTTAATTATCTTTTACAACATGCAGAAGAAATGTTGGATCTATTCTCTGACATGCCGGTCCCTACACAGCACATAATCACCTCTCTACTGGACAGATCCCTAGGATGATGGGATCCTGGGGTACAAGGTATGTCTGAGATGTCGATGCTCATTGGGACCTGCAATTAGCATCAGTTCATTTGGATAACTTTGCTCTTCATTATCGGATGAGCCAAGTGATTCCCCTGCCTAGAAAGATAGGGATGATTAAATGGGATCCTAAAACCAAGGTGCCATCTAAAATGTATTGGTGTGGGTGCTGGTTCCATGTAAAAAGCACCCAGCACACTCTGTAAAGTGGATGATGTTAGGCAGGACATCCAACCATAGAGACCAAGCCAAAACAGACTATGGTACTTGGTGCAGCCCCTTGCTTTGCCAGTTCTTGTGAAACCATCCAACTCATGCCAGCATAGAAAGCAAACATTAAATATTGAGGATGATGATGATGATATACTACATTGATGCTAGAAAATATGGTAATTCTGTGACATGTCTTCCTTAAACAACATAATTCTGTTACATTTAAACTCAGATGATCTTTAAATTCTTACAGTAAACCTTACAGCAAACTGGAATGGTTTAAATGCTAAAAGGTTAAACTGTCAGCCTGGGGCACTGAAATGAAGCTATAAGTATTTTGCAAAGTCTTTAACTTAGTTTCAGTTCCTACTTGCAAAAGATTTAGTTAAGTCATTAAATTCATTTAGGAAGGTCATCAGTACCACTTCCAAATTGTTCTCTTTTTCTCACTCATTCATTCACTGACGCACATATATGATATTCAGTTATTGAAATTTTTAATTAGTTATATGAGCCTAATTTTTGTACAAATTTGTGATTTAGATTTCAAGTGAAGAGGAGAAAGAAGAATCAGATGATGATGTGTCTCGAAGAATTATCAAAAAAGGAAAGAAAAAGAAGAAGAAACACAGTTACAGAATATCTGATTCTGGTAAGATAATAAAGAAACAAAAACAAAATTCAAATAATAATGGAATATTAACATCAGATTCTATTTTATGTTGTTGTTGTTTAGCCCCAGGTCAACTCTGATTGAGTAAAACCTCAAAGATGTTTCAACAGTGACCTGACCGCTCAGTGTTATAATTCAGACATATTGTATCTAGGAATCCACTATCCATATGATTTTAGGAATATTTAGTTATTTCTAGCAGATTCTGCAACAATATAGAAGCTTCCTCTTTGTTTTATTAATAAAAATGCAAAAGCAAAAATACATGTCAACTATCTAAAGTGACTTTTTCAACCCCCTACTGCTATGGAATGGACATTGTAGTGTATCATGTCATTCTCCATGATGCTGTGTTATATCTCTGAGGCTGAAAGATCATCTGATTTGATTTACCTCATCAGCGTTTCTATCTTCCAGGTGCAAGCATGGCTGTATAATGAGTAGTTTGCTTCCCAAGCACATGGTTTCAGGTTCAGTTCTACTGCATGGAACTTTGGGCAAGTGTTTGCTAATATAGCCCTGGGCTGATCAATGCCTTGTGAGTGGATTTGGTTGACAAAAATTGAAAGAAGTCCTTTGTATATGTATGTGTGTATTTTTTGTCTCCTTGTCTTGACATTGAGCAATAGATGTAAACCAACATCACTATCATACAAATAGTATTTTTCATATCCAATCTTCCATGGAAACAAGTGAGGGTTGGCAACAAGAAGGGCATCTTGCTGTAGAAAGTCTGTCTCAACAAATCCTGTCTGACCAATGCAAGCATGAAAAAGTAGTTAAAATGAGGATGATGATAAGCTCCTTTACCTGTCCATATATGGCACTGTTAGTGTCTTGTAAAGTCACTTTACAAAGTGTTCTGACTACAGAAAAGCTAAGACTAATCAATATGAAGTATCTAAGCGCATGTAGCTGGGTGGTAAGGAAGTTTGCTTCCTCGCCGCATGGTTTTAGGTTCAGTCTCACTGCATGGTACCTGAGCAACTATATATGTATGTGTGAGTTTGTGTTTCCTTGATTTGACATTGCTTGGTAGTTGTAAATGCATGTTACTGTCAGACAATTGTCATTCATCTCCAATATTCTCTAATATGTCTGGCCATGTGGGACCATTATTTTGCTTGGAAATTAGTTAGGGTTGGCAAATAGAAAGGGCATCCAGCTGTAGAGAGTCTGCCTCAATCATCTCCATCCAACCTGTGTTAGTATGGAAATGTGGTTGTTAAAATGGTGAAGAAGGAAAAAAAGATGATGTTGATGAATCCTTCCTTTATTAGTCTTTAGAAAAAGTAACTTCTCAAAATTTTAATTTTGTTCAGAAAAGAAAATGAACAAAGTCATTAGGCTTAACATATAAAATCCAATTTGATTCTTGAGTTGCTTTTGTTCTGCCTTTCAAGAAAGTGTGTGTGTGTGTGCGTATATATATATATATATAATTTCTTATTCAGATTCTGAAGAAGAAGTTAAAGTGAAGAAACCCAGAGAGAAAAAACCAAAAAAGAGACAGCCTATGTTCTGTGAATCAGGCAAGTTATTTAAGTATTTTTAAGCTCAAAACTTTTGTATAAATCAATTTCTTTTAGTATTCATAATAGTTATTATTTATGGATTTGTATTTTATTTTTTGTTTTAGTAGCATACTTTTCTCTTTCTGTTCCTCTTACTCTTTTTCTGTGACTCCCTTATAACTCTTCTAGCATGAGTTATTTGAGAGAGTTGGCAAAAATTAGTTAGAAATGAAGTTTAAGAGTTTTAGGAGAGAGGTGTGATCATGTGATGCATATAGGTGAGGACAGAAGTGCTGATCTCTAACTGTGGAGGGAAACTGTGGTAGAGATAGACCCTGAAAGACATGGGATGAAGTGGTGAAGCATGATCTTCAAACTTTGAGCCTCACAGAGGCAATGATGAGTGACTGAGACCGTTGGCAACATGCTGTGATTGAGAAGACTCATCAAGTCAAGAATAATTGGGGTCATGGTGAATGCTGGTGTCACATAACTAGCACTTGTGCTGGTGGCACGTAAAGGGCACCTTTTGAGCGTTGGGCCACACAGACACAAAGTGGCTGTGTTCCTTTTGAGTGTTGGGCCTCATGGAGGCAAAGAGGCTGAGTTCCTTTTGAGCATTTGTCCTCACAGAAGCAAAGTGGCTGAGTTCTTTTCAAGCATGGAGCCGCAAGGAGGCAAAGTAGCTGAGTTCCTTTAAAGTTTTGGGCCTCGTGGAGGCAATGGCCGAGACCTTTGGCATTATGCCGTGCTTAGGAAGAAGACCCATCAAGCCAAGAAAATCGCAGTTGTTGCAGATACTGGTGTCACACAAACTGCACCCATGCCGGTGACATGTAATAGCACCCATTACACTCTGAGTGGTTGGTGTTAGGAAGGACATCCAACCATAGAAAACCATGCCAAATCTGACTGAGTCTGGTGCAGCCTTCCAGCTTACCAGCCCTGGTTGAACCATCCAACCTATGTCAGCATGGACAACATGTTAAATGATGATGGTGATGATGTGTAACTTTTATGCCCTTTTCCAGAAGCTTTACATAAATAAAGGGCCATAAAGAAGCTACAATCAGGTATTCAGATTGAGATACAGGTTCCTCTCTGTAAAAACCAAGTAACACCACTCTACTTGTTATAATGCATATTTTTACCATGTTTTTGATATCAAGTATAAACATATTCTCTTAGTCATTTTCATATCAACTCTGGAGTAGTCCTGAGAAACTTTAAAAAGGGCTTCTATCATACTGTAAGCTCACGGAAAGATTTGACTTTAGGACTGAGAGCTAATCTTATAATATTGTCATATGTTACAGACACGAATCCTTCCATTTTCTATTACTTTTGTACAGCCAGTTATACTGGAGTTATTGGGATCTGAGATAATGGCTACAACACACTACTATAAAGGTAAAGGTGATGCCTTAAACAGAAATAATTACAGAGATATCAAATTGCTGGACCAGGTGATGAAAGTTACAGAAATGGTCATAGCTCAATTAATTGGGAAGAGTTAACCTAGATGAGATGCAGTTTGGTTTTGTGTCAGGAAGAGGCATTACTGATGCTATCTTCCTGGTGGGGCAACTACAGAAGATGTATTTAGCCAGAAATAAACCTCTGTATTTGGCTTTTGTTGACAAAGAGAAAGCCTTTGACTGGGTCTCCAGCTTCCATATCTGGTGGGCAATGCAGATACTAGGAATAAATGAATGGTTGGTGAGTGCTGTTAAAGCCATGTACAGGGAGTAAGGTGAAAGTTGCCAATGAGTATAGCAAGGAATTTAGTGTACAAGTTGTTGTTAAGAGCACCCAGTACACTCTGTAAAGTGATTGGCATTAAAAAGAACATCCAGCCATAGAAACACATGCCAAACAGACAAAATGGAGTCCAGGCAGCTTACCAGCTCCTGTCAAACTGTCCAATCCATGTCAGTGATTATTCTGAAATGATTCCATTATTATTTTCATTGAAAATTTTCTAATTTGATAACTCTAGATGAAGATGATGGAATGAAATCTTCAATCAAAACTTTCTTCAAACCTCAGTCTCAAAATGAGAAACCAACTTCATCAAAAAATGCAAAGTCTCCAGCAAAAAGAGAAGCAGTGAGCAGTGCAGATTTCTTTGGTTCTTCTGTAGTTGAAAGAACAGAAAGGAAAGTAACTATTAAGGAAAAGAATGAAGTAAGTTATTTATTGTTTTCATTTATCCACTTCATTCTCATAATCAATCTATTTGTATGTGTGTGTGTGTGTGTGTTTGTGTGTATGTAGGTATGTATGTACGTGCGTACGTACGTGGTGTGTATGACTTAATATATACACACATCCACACAAATATTAAGTATGAGTTGGATATTCTCAGGAAACTAAGCAGCTTTGGGAGTATTCATAAATGCCCAAAATGGTACATAATGGGAAAATACCCCAAAATAACATAACCCTGAAATGTAGGAAACCTTTTGATTAGATACATGATCAATGTCTTCTGTATTTGAAGACAAACTTCATGACCTGGTCAAAAGTCTTAGTGACTTTAACATCCCAATGAAAAAATACAAGTTATTTTTACAGTAAATGTTTCTATTTTAATCATTTAGAAATATTTTTAAGTGAATGTGATTTCAAAAAATACAAGTACAGTAAGTATTTATATTTTAGCTTTCTTTAAACAGACAAAATTTTAATATTTTTAAAAATTATTTTCAAGGGTAAATATTTCTTAAAGGACCCATTTGTACCTCAGTGTGAAATAATTTTTTTCCACAGGTTTTTTTCTTATGGATTCAATGTATCTCACCTCCAAACCTGCCAGAGCCACTGTTTTTCCAGAAAAGAAAGGGGTGGAGGGACGGTGGGGACCTTGGAGTTTCCCAGCAAGACAAGGGAAGAGACAAAAGCAGGAGACATCATGAATCAGATGCTCATGCGAATACAAACAAAATAAAACAAATTTTGTATAAAACAGACTATGGATTTCAGAGATACGTGTTTTTTTTGGATACCTTTATAAATAGCCAAACCAGCATATAATGGGGAAAATGCTTTGAAAATAAGGTACTATTGAAATATAAATATGAACAGAATAACACAAGTTTCATGTAAATCGGACCACTGATTCCTGAGATACACAGTTTTTTCAGGTACCTTGAACTATTGGTGACCCAACGGGTCATGGGTAGTCTAGTATTCTCCATATTTCAGTAATATTGTTTCAAATAAATTCTAACATCTTTCTTCTTTTTGATCTTTTACAAGGTGGATGAATCTTTTGAAGACGAATTTCATGATGATGATGATTTCCTGGCAACCTTGGCTCAGCTTGATGAAGAAATTCCTGTTAACAAAAAGGTAGACAAATCCAATTTTGTATGATAGTGCTCATTGTGGTATCAGTTTGTGTTGTCTGTGTTGGAGTGGTGGTGATGCTAATGTTGATGATGATAACTGCAGTAAGAAATTCAGATATCTTTGTTGGTAGCATGGAAACAAATATATTGAAGGAATTCAAAACAGATAATGATTTTGTGTATTGAATGTTTTTTACCTTTGTTTTTCAAGATGTCAGATTGATTAATTAGGTCATCTATTTTAAGCTATTTAAACTTCATGTGCTTGTAACACATGGCTGATTTGCTGTGATATTGACAACATTGGTTTTCAATCTTTTAAAAAAGGACATACCTATTTTTATGACTAAAATTCTATACTTTTATTTTCATTGCTAGGCAGTGTGATAATATGGGTGTATGGGTGGTGGCAGTGCAATGACTCACTTTTAATAAAAGTATAATAATAATAATAATAATAATGAAATTATTGTATACAGTGCTCAGGTGCACCACAACTTGTCAAAAGTGCATATAAAGCATATGCAGTAATGTACAAATGTCTGGATAGTGAACAGTGTATGAGTCAGATACATGCTTGTGTGTGTATGGAGGGGAGAAAAAATCAGGTGTAGTGTTGGCAAATCTCAGGAAGCATGGAAGTTTTGAAGGATGCAGTGCTCCGACAACTAACAACTGATGCTGGCAGTTTGTTCCATACTTCAGCAACTCTTAGCATGAAAAAATGTTTCCGAAAGTCATGGGCGCTGTGCTGTTTTCTGACTTTGTAAACATGTCCACGGGTGTTAGACAGGTGGAGTTTGAAAAGGTGCTCAAAGTTATTGTTTGTAAGATGGTTAATAATTTTATGGATGTCTGCCAAGTCAGCTGCCAGACGTCGGTGCTAATATCATTTCCTCACTGAATAATTATTTTTCATTAAAACATAGTTAATGTTCATTACTAGAATTGTGGGAGCTAGCATAGTAATGCACCAGCTCCAGTATTCAATCCTCAAAATAAAAAAATAAAAGAATTCTTCAGCTGATGTTTATTCTTAGTGACCATATTTACACCTTTCTAATTCTTCTCCAAATGAGCCAATGAGGTGTCCCTTACCTTTTGTTTTCTGTCCATGTTCAATTAGAAATAACAGCCAAATGTCTCTTGAATTATAACCTATTACTTTAAAAAAGGGAGGACATATTGGATAATGCAGTTATATACATACAAAAGAGATGGGATGGTCATAACTAGAATGTCTTTGATTGTAGATCTGCTCAATCAAAGATGACCTGGAACTAAACATCATCTACTATTATTGATTACACTCTTTTTTTTTTTAATACATATATTAGGCTAAAGGCAAAACACCTGAGAAAAAAGCAGTTACACCTCAGAAACACACACCTTCGAAAATAACTTCTAGCTGTTCTGTCACTCCAAAGAAAAGTGTTACACTCAGTAAAGTGACACCAGAAAAAAGACTCACACCAAGACGAGGAACACCAGAAATGACAGTTACATATTGCAAAGATACTCCTGAAAGAACTTCCAAACAACTTACTCCTTCTAAATCAGCCACTTCTTCAAGTAGTCCTGGTAAGTGCAGGGTTCTCTTTTTTCACATCCTTAACCCTTTAGTATTGAAACTTGTCATATCCAGCCAAAATATTCTGCCTGTTTTATGTTCAAGCTGGCCAGGTCCTACAATATCATTCTAGAAATTAAGAGTTACCTCATCAGAATCTCAATGTTACAAAATAATGCATGATTAATTCAAAACAATGTGAATAACGAAGCATTTTTGACAGAATAATGTGAATGCTAAAGGGTTTAAATTTCTTATTGTCTATATTTCACCTTTTTATTTCTCTCCTATCTCAGTTTCTCTTACCACTCCTTTCTTATATGGAAGTGAGGTGTGTCACATTTCACAAGGCAATGTAAATAACATGATAGCAATAAAATAAGACCTTAGTAGGCTTAAGCATGGATGTCTAGACATAGTTTGGAATTCAGCTCACTCCCACGGCATGGCACCTATAATCCTAGTCTGACCAAAACTTTGTGATTGGATTTGGTAGGTGGAAACTGAAAGTCAGTTATATATGTATATATATGTGTGTGTGTGTGTGTATTACTGTCTTCTTGCCTTGAGATCACATAATAGTTGTAAACAAGTATCACTGTCATGTAAGTGGAAGCTGTCATTTCCAGTCTTCCTTGAAAATATGTCTGGTCATGGGGAAATATCACCTTACTTAGAAACATATGGGTTGGTGATGGAAAGGGCATCTTGTTGTAGAAAATCCACTTCTGCAAATTTCATCCAACCCATGTGAACTTAGAAAAGAGGCTACTTAAATGATGACAATGATATTATTGCTGTCATTTTTAAATCTGCTTTTCCATGCTGGTATGGGTTGGATAGGGTTTTTTTAAGGCAGGGTTTTACGGTTAGAGAGCCTTGACAACAAACCTTTTAGTCACATCTTACAATAGGCTGGAAATAAAGGCACATGGCTTAGTGATGTTGGACTCAGAAATTTGATTCCTGGACCAAGTGGCTTATTGTGTCACTGACTGAAGTACTTCATTTTTTGTTGCTCCAATCTATTTGGCTGAAAATAAGTATCAGCTTAATGCTAGTGCAGCCATCTCTCCTTTCACCTGTTACATCTTCAGTGGCCTGCTGAGTTAATGGTTTGGAGTGTCAAGAGGGTAACTTAGCTTGCAGCTACATAGGTACCTAAAACAATTACTAGAAGCTAAAACTTGTTTGCAAGTGACAGCTGTGAATTTTACAACATCCTTGAATTTTATTTTTTTTATTTTGTTTTGGTATTTATATTTTTACAGGCAACAGTCTTACTAGTAAATTGGCTGCCAAAATGAAAGAAAAGAAAGAAGAACCAGTCAGAGCCTCACCAAAAACACCAACCAAAGTAATAACCACAGTATTAGATAATTTTGAAATATTCTACTTTCTAAACAAGTTGAAACACATTCATCCTGTCACAAAATTCTTGTATATTTCATAAGGTGTATGCATGGCTGGGTAGTTTAAGAAGCTCACTCTGCAACAATGTGATTTTAGGTTCAGTTCTACTGTGTGGCACCTTGGGCAGGTGCCTTCTACTATAGCCCCAAGCCAACCAATTCCTTGTGAGTGAATTTGGGAGGTAGAAACTGAAAGAAGCCTGTCATGTGTACATGTGTGTGTGTGTTTTAGTATTTGTTTCCCACCACACTGCTTGACCAACCTGTGTTTGTTTATATGACCATAACTTGGCAGTTCAGCAAAAAAAAAAAAAATAATGGCTTGTAGCATAAATCCTGGACTGAGAAAAAGAAGTGCTGGGGTTGATTTATTTTATTAAGTCCTTCAAGTAGTGCCCTAGCATGGCTGCACTCCTACAAATGAAACAAGTATAAGAAATGAAACAGGTATTTGGTTTCTGCAGCTTTGTGTATTATGACAAGGTATCTTACTGGTTCAATCTGTGTATTTTGAAATAGCAAATTATTCTTAGTCTTAGTTTCCCATGGTGCACTGGGCAATGAGAAATCTCCCAGCATAGCTGCAGACCATGTCGTGAGCCTGCTCTCAGTGCTCAGCCATATCTGCCAGGCTCTCTTTTACAATCTTCAACCAAGTCATGAGAGATCTGCCTCACCTAGACTCCTCTTTGGCTTTTACTCAAGAGATGCTCTCACAGGGCACTTCATGAGCTAAAGTTCTGCTATCACACAATATTGTTATCCTGTAGATTTCTTACCCTGGCCCTCTCCATATTTTAATAGACTCTTCCATGTCTGCTAAAACTTTTAAAAACTGTTTTAACATTAAAAAATTCTTTAAAATTACGAAAAAATTATTACTTACCTTGCTTTGTTTTAATCACAACAAAGTTAATGAATATAGCAGCTAACTGGCAGAGTCGTTAGAGTGCTGATTGTTAGAATGCCTTGTATTTGTCTTCCAGGTCTTTACATTCTGAGTTCAAATCCTCCCATGACTTGCTTGGATGGCAGATTTAATCAAAATCCATCATCCAGTTTAATACTACCATTTTGTAGCTTGGGTGCCTTTAGTGGAGTTGACTTCATTGACATGTCTCCAGTTGAGGATACCTTCCTATCTAGTCTTGAAGACCCTGTGAAAGTTTACTGTCTTTCCTCCTGATTAAAAGTTAAAAGAAAATAACAAAATATGTCAAAAACAAAAAAAACCTTTCTCAAGATGCTAAGAATGAATTTTTTAAATCCTTAAATTATATTTTTGAAAAATCCATGGTACACCTAAATACCATTTGCTGCTCACACTTTGTAAATCACTGGTTTAGAGATTGAGTCAGTGAGAATTAAGTAATTTAACCTTTTAGCATTTAAACTGGCCCTATCTGGCCAAAATGTTCCACCTGTTTTATGCTCAAACTAACCAGACCTGGCCTCTCACACCCTATAATGCCATTGTAAAAATAAACAATCACTTCATCAAAATCCTGAAACTATGAAATAATGCATAATTAATTCAAAACATAGTCAACAAATAAGTATTATATTTCACAGGGTAACCTGAATGTTAAAGGGTGAAGTCATGGATAAAATGGAATGATAATGACAGAATGTGAACTGCTGGCTTTTCTGTTGATTTTTCTGTCATCCTGTTAACTTCAACATCTGCACTATTAAGTTTTTTATTTTTCTTGTGTAATTCAATGATAACATCCTACAGAATATTGTTGCTTTGCATTGTACTAAAGTATGTTGTTATCTTCTTTCAGACTCCCAGTCAAAAACCTAAAGTTAACATTCCAGAAACACCCACACCAAATGTAAGACTTTGATCTTCTTCTTCCTGCTCGCATTTGTGAATTGTATTTTTAATATTTGATTCTGAAAACTGAGCACTTTCGAATGTTTATATTTTACACATAGAGCAATGATATTTGAGCTTTCTTGAATTTTCAGTTGGTCTTGGTAAATTCCAGTGCTTTTAAAACTAATGGCAAGGCCAACATGTATAAAATCCAGTTGCAGTCTCACACTGGTTGCTCTTTCACTTAGTGATAAGGGTGAAGTGTATAAAATATATAATTTTATTTACACATTTCTAATAGAAACATGTCCATGTCTAGGAAAAGGATGTACAGAATATACATATTGATTAAAAAAAAAAAGAAACCATGATGTATTTTCTATGTAAACAAGCAGAATCATTAGAACATTAGAAAAAAATACTTTGTGGCTCATTATGTTCTAAGTTCAAATCCTGTTGACTTCCACTTTGCTTTTCATTCTTTTGGGGTCAATAAAATAAAGTACCAGTCAAGTACTGGGGTCAATAGTATCATCTAATTGCCACTCAAATTTTCAGCCTTGTGCCTAACTTAGAAACCTGGCAGAATTATGAGCACACTGAAATGCTTAACAGTATTTCACCCGTTGCTACGTTCTGATTTGAACTTCCACCGAGGTTGACTTTACTTTTCATCCTTTCGAGATCAATAAAATAAGTACCATTGAAACACTGGGGTCGATGTAATTGATTCATCCCCTCCCCCAAAATCACTGCCCTTGTGGCAAAATTTGAAACCATTATAACTATTATCATCATAAGCTGAAACTTATTGAATTACAACATCAAGTTATGAAGCTTACTTGTAAATCATATATACATTCTATTTTATGTATTAAACCTCTGCTTTCTTGTATCATCATTTAAAACTCACTTTTCCATTCTTGCAAGGGTCAGACAGTGTTTATTTGAGGCAGATTTTCTGTGGCAGGATGCCTTTCCTATCGCCAACTCTCACCTGTTTCCAAATAAGGTAGTATTTCTGCGTGGCCTGACATGTTATCACAGAATATTGGAAGTAAATGATATCGCTTGCAAGACAGTGACACTCATTTACAACTATCACACAATGTCAAAACAAGGAGTGGCGGTGGCAGTGGCAGCAGTAGCTAGACACAGATATATATATATATACACACACACACACAGTGGACTTCTTCCAGTTTCTGCCTACCAAATCCACTCAGAAGGCTTTTGTTGGTGAAGACACTTCCCCAAGGTGTCATGCATTGAAACTGAACCTGAAGCCATGTGGTTTGGGAGTAAGCTTCTTACCACATGATTACACTTCTGCCTATGATAAATAAACATCAATCTAGCCTTGTTGGGCAAATAGAGCCTGGTGTAAAACAGGATTCCATCTGTTTTATCAAACAAACCAAAGAACAGCTCAGCTTGTTTTGTTTGGCTATTGCTTGATCACTAAAAGCATGTTCATTCTTTCAGTGGTGAGAGACAGTAATTTACAAATCCTTATGAATGCTCTGAGTGACAGGCACTGATTTTACTCATTTGTATCTAACCATAGGATTTCAACTGTATTCATTATGCAAATAATATCTACTTGTAGCCTGCAGACAGGAAAACCTCATACCTGTCATATCTGAACAGAGAAGGGCCTCAGCATCTTGGATCTAAAGAAATTCCAACGGTAAGCAGAAATTCTGTATGAAAGAGAAAGAGTAAAAGAGAGAGAGAGGGAAACAAAAAAAGACAAGACAAAGAGAAATAAAGAATGAGAGAGAGAGAGTGAAACAAAGAAAGACTAAGACAAAGAGAAATAAAGAATGAGAGAGAGAGAGCAACTGCTGTATTTTTGTATTTGGCATTGACTGGAACTATGTTAAGATGAGTGATTTTATTTGAAGAATCAATTTAATATTTGACTAAACTAGAGATGTTCTTTAACCCCTTTAACAAGCCAACACTAATCAAGCAGATATATTTTCCAGTTATGACCGACCATTCTGTTTTTTTAGGGTTATCTTAGACTACTTTATATAATGTGCCCTTCATTTCGTTTCAAGACATTAGTCTCTGATTTTTATGGAGATTTGGCTGTTATTTCCAACAGGTCATGTTACTGACAAGAGGCTCTTTTAAATGTCATGTTACGTAATTGAAACCTTCTTTTTGTTAAAGGTCCAACAGTTTTCATTCTTTTTTCCTGTAGTACATCCAATATAATATAATGAACTTATTGTATACAGTACTCAGGTACACTACAACTCATTAGAAAAAAAATAACCAAAATTGCATGAACTGTAGAATATGCACAGGAAGTGAACAGTGAAAAAGTTTTAAAAAAAAACGTGTGAGGGTGTCAGGTGTACTATTGACGAATTTCAGGAAGCATGGAAGTTTTGAAAGATGTAGTGTCTTGACAGCCGACAACTGATGCAGGTAGTTTATTCCCTGCTTCAGCAATTCTAAGCATGGAAAAATGTTTCTGAAAATCATGGGTTCTGTGTTGTGTTTTTGATTTTGTAAGCTTGTCCATGAGTGTTAGACATGGAATTCAAAAATGTGCCCAAGGTTTTTAGAAAGATGGTAGATAATCTTGTAGGTGTCTACCAAGTCAGTTGTCAGAGATTGGAGCTTTAATGTCTCCATGCTCAGGGAAGCAAAACGTTCAGAGTATGGTAGATGCCTTATGGCAAGTATTCGTCTGGTTGCGCATTGCTGAACAGTTTCCAGGAGATAGATGTGCCGACCAAGGTAGGGAATTGTTTGTGGTCTTAGTCACTGGCCTAGTGCCATTGGAAGCTTGTATGAAGTAGTGACATGTCAGCACTTGTGCATAGAAATAATAAATTAGACATCAAATGACAAAGATAAAACAAGTTAACAACAAGATGTATATGTTGTCATTTGACCTGCTAGAAATAGCAGCTAGAAGTCTTTAATTTACATCCTTCTGTCTCAAAACAAACGACACGTTGTATCTATAATAAAAAGATGGTTACATCTAGAACACTTCAATCATATTTCTATTTGATTGTTGCTGACACAAGTGCTAGACAATACCAATAGGAATAAATAAAACTGTTAAAAATGTAATTTTTACAAAACATGAAAGATGAAATTAATTGCTGTAAAGTGGTTGATATTAGGAAGGGTAGAAACCTTGTCAAAGTTGACATTAGAGCTCAACACAGCCTTGTGATTTGCTGGATCCTGTCAAACCTCCAGTCATACCCACATGGAACATGAACGTTGATGATGGAGTATTTTTTTCAGACAAACATTAAATGTGATAATAGTCAACTTTCATTGAAAATAATCGAAATTATTTTGAATTTTCTTCTTTCTCTTTTTCTATTGTACAGGGAGCTGAGAACTGTTTGGAGGGCTTAACGTTTGTAATCACTGGAGTTTTAGACTCAATTGAAAGAGATGAGGCAAAATCTTTAATTGAGCGGTATGGTGGTAGAGTAACACTTTCACTGAGCCGCAAGACAAATTATTTGATTGTTGGTCGAGAACCTGGTCAAACTAAAATACAGAAAGCAAGCAGCTTGAAAACACCACAGATTGATGAAGACGGTTTGCTTGATCTAATCCGCAGTAAACCAGGCAAAAAATCTAAATTCCTTATCGATGCAGAAAAAACAGTGAAAAAAGTTAGTGCATGTTCTTGTACACATCATTTGTTTCTAGCTCTTATAATACACTGGGAAGGTATAGGGAAGATGGCCTAGAGCAGTAGAGTTCAAAGTCAAAGGGGGTCTCAATCTTATGAACTACATGTAACCTCACTAGTGCTGGTGCCATGAAAAATGCACCCAGTACACTGTGTAAAGTGGTTGACATTAGGGCAGCCAGCCATAGAAACTGTACCAAAGCAAACATTGGAGCATCATGCAGTCCTGTTGGATTCTGTTGAACCATCCACTTTATGCCAGCACAAAAGACAAATGTTAAAAGATAGTGGTGTTGGGGGTTGAATACCATATATTTAATGGACTAATTTCAATTAAATAGACTTTTCTTTTTCAAATGCATAATGTAAGAAATTGTCATCCTCATTACTCTACATCTATTAAGGTTACAAACTAGCAGCATCGTTAGCACACTGGATAAAATGCTTAGTGGAAGGGCATTCAGCAGTAGAAAACCATGCTAAATCAGACTGGAGTCTGGTGCAGCCTTCCAGCATGGACAATGGACGTTATATGATGATGATGGCATTTAATCTATTTTTAGATTCTGAGTTCAAATTCTACTGAGATTAGCTTTGCCTTTCATCCTATCAGGGTTGAGAAAATAAGTACCAGTTGAGCACTGAGGTTGATATAATTGACCACATTCCTTCTCCAAAATTCCAGGTTTTGTGTCTATAATAGAAAGAATTATTAATCTGTTGTTGTTACATATCTATTTTTCTTATTATTTTTATCATTTATTTGTTATTTAGGAAAACTTGGAAGCAAAGAAAAACGAAAAAGAAAGTAATGTTAGTGGTGTGAAACGTAATGTTAAAAGCCCATTAAAAGCCAGTTGTGTGCCTTCTACCTCAGATTCTGCCAAAGAAACAAAGCCAGACACAACAAATATTCCCAAAACTCCTTCAGATACATCACTCCTTTGGGTGGACAAGTACAAACCTAGCACGTTAAAACAGATAATTGGTCAAAATGGTGACAAAAGCAATGCAAAGAAACTTTTCAATTGGATCAGTAACTGGCATGCAAACCGTGCGGCAGGAATCAAACCTCAACCAAGTAATGTATTCAGTTTGAATTCTAAGATAATCCTTGTTCAGTGTTTGTATATATTTGTATGTCATCTAATCAAGTGGACCTATGAACGAAGTT
The DNA here is from genome assembly GCF_006345805.1 of Octopus sinensis. NCBI lineage: Eukaryota > Metazoa > Mollusca > Cephalopoda > Octopoda > Octopodidae > Octopus > Octopus sinensis. Next base: position 70,698,276 of record NC_042999.1, on the reverse strand, counting down.
GTTCCAGTCATGACCATTCCGTTTTTTCTTGTTTTTCTTTTCAATTTTTTTTGTATATCAGAGTCTACATTGTTCAGTGTAGCATTTACCATTCAAGATGATGAGGTATGAATTAGATAATTTTGGGTTGCTGCTTCTAGCAGGTTCAAGTGACCACCAGAAATGTTAGAGTGTCTGTCTAAATACCGTACAATATTTAGTTTCATAATTCTGTGTTCTGTGTTGAAACTCCACTTGACTTCATCATCATCGTTTAACGTCTGCTTTCCATGCTAGCATGGGTTGGACGATTTGACAGGTCTAGCAAACCAGATGGCTGCACCAGACTCCAATCTGATCTGGCAGAGTTTCTACAGCTGGATGCCCTTCCTATTGCCAACCACTCCAAGAGTGTAGTGGGTGCTTTTACGTGCCTCCGGCACGAGGGCCAGTCAGGTGGTACTGGCAGGCTGTGCTTTTGTTTTTGTGAGTTCTTTAAAATAAGTACCTGTCTTGCAGTAATCATTTCAGTGATCTGTATCCATCCTTTCCAAAATTGTTGCCCATGTGGAAATATTAGGCTCATAACATTTTGTGATATTTAAATCCTGCCAGGATTGGCTTTGCCTTTTACCCTTCTGGAGTTAATAAAAAGAAATTGGTGTTAGGAAGGGCATCCAGTTGTAGGAACCACTTCAAATCAGACTGGTGTCTCGTGCAGCTCCCCAGTTTGCCAGCTCTGGTTAAACTGTCCAACCCATGCCATGCCAGCATGGACAATGAATATTAAATGATGATGGTGATGAAATTACCATGATTTGTCATGTACTTGTAATTGACTCAGTCAATTATAGCACACCTCTGCAAATTAGTGGCTTTATACCAGTGTTAAATCCTATAGCTTTCTGGTAAGGAAATACCTGCATATTAAGTGCCGGTGTAGCTCTATGGTCTAGAAATTTGCTTTGCTACTTTGTCTTTCTGTTTGATTCCATCATACTGTTTCTTGGCAGTGTATCTTCTATCATAGCTACATCATTGGTTCATACTTTAAGAGTAGAATTTGCTAGATAGAAATGAGGTAGAAGATGTTTGTATGTGTGCATGCATGTGCGTGCGCACACACACACACCATCATGATCAGTTAACGTCAGTGTTTTATGCTGGTATGAGTTGGATGGTTTAACAGGATTTGGTGGCTCCAAGGACTGTATATGCTCCAGTGTCTGCTTAGTGTTGTTTCTACAGCTGGATGCCCTTCCTAATACCAACTACTTTACTGTGCCCTGGATACTTTTTTGCCACCACCACCACTATGGTTGTCATATAGTTTTCAAGACTACCAACCTCAGGATCAGAGTAGGTTCTTGTAGAAGAGCCACACGGTTACTCATATTTAGTAGGAGAGGTAGAGATGATGAGAAGGAACTGCAAAGAAATAGTGGCAATGAGATGCCCAGATGGCCCTTAAAGGTACAAGGTGAGTAGAAGTGGGTGGGTGGTTTGCTAGATTGCATGGGGAGACAGATGGCAACTGTAATAATTGGGTTGGGTTGACAGGCGGATGATCAGTGAGCCGTAAGTTGAAGATAGAGGAATACAGAAGAGAACAGCAGGATAGTAATGATGATAGAGTTGACAGGGGAAGGACTAGAGAGAAAGATGGCATGGTTGGGTAGTCTGCAGGAGTGGGGTGGGATAGGTAGGTTGGCAGTGTCGTGCATAATGGAAGATAACTTGGTTCAGTGGGTGGGGGGAAGTGAATCACTGTAATGTATGGGTGGAGAGCACTATATACATAGCACACCCTGTAACTCAGTTTTTCATTGAGAAGGATGGGTCTTTTTGAAAATCTCATATTGCCTCACATCCCAGTTCTTGTCTCCTCTATGAAACTTCTTAGGGCAATTACTGCAACCATGACAAAGTAGCTCACTGACCTTTAGGCAGTTATTGTGACCATGTTTGAGCTATTTACCATATGAGTATTTCAGTACCATAATCTCAGAATCACTAGTTCAAGAGAATCTATATTACATTCTAAAATGTATACACACATTTCATCATTGTTTTTCTTTTAGCAATTCTATGTTCCTTGTCACTTATATAATTTATGTTTGTTTAGATCGATTCTATCGTGGAAATGATAATGGTGCAGGTTCAAAGGCAGCCCTTCTCTCTGGTCCACCTGGCATTGGCAAGACAACAACTGCTCATGTTGTCTGTAAGGTAAAAAAATAAATATTTTTTTCTTTCTGCTTTATTTTTAAAAATTCTATTCAGTAAGTTCCATTTTTGTAATGTAGAAGACCTGTTTTGTGGATGATAAGAAAATTTTATTATTTTGTTGCCGTTAGTATCATCACAAATATTATCACTATGGAAGTCTATATGATCTCTAGAGCTGCTAGAAATGTCTTATCTTCCTTGAATCTCTCTCTACTGTCTTAAAAAAATATTTGGATTATTATGACTGCAACTTCTTTCATCATACATCTGTTCAATGAAAGCTGACCTGGGTCTAAACAGTATTACTAAATATTCATCGCCACTATTTTGATTGTTATGTTAATCCTGGATTTTTCAATGTGTCCTCATTCAGTCATTTCTTTTATGTTTGTTTTTCTATGTTTGCAAGGGATTTCTTATGGTTTAGAAAGCACAAAATGACCAGGTGATTTGTTGACAAGAGAACTGATAACATCACCACCGCCTGTTGTAACTATTGTACAAGTGAATGCAGGTGTAAACAAATACAGATACACATGTAATATATTTGTAAACAAATACATACACACACGCACACACTTATGGCAGTCTGCTTTCAGTTTCTCTCTCCCAAAATCTGCTTGCATGGCTTTGGTCAGCCCAGTGCTATAGTAGAATGCACCTTCTCAAGGTGTTACACAGTGGGACTGATCCTGAAACCATGTGCTTTGAAGCCATGCCTGTACCTGACCCATCTTAGTACAAATGAGACTTGACTTTACTCAACCTTCACATATACACCAAGTCAAGTCAATTCTCTTTGTTAATATTGTTAACTCTGATGCCTATCAAATCAGTGACATTAATTTTCTTTCTTTTTTTTTTTTAACTTAATTTTTGTAGGAAGCTGGTTTTTCACTTGTTGAAATGAATGCATCAGACACACGGAACAAATCTTCTCTCAGTGAAGAACTAGCAACTTTACTGAAGAATACATCCTTAGTTGATTATTGTGGTAAATATGTACTTTTTGCTTATGTGTATGTGTGTGTGTGTGTGTGTTTTTATATATATATATATATATATATATAATATATATATATATATATATATATATAATATAATATAAATGTATATATATATTAGGCTGAGTAAAAAGTAAGCAATGTTTTGAAACATGAAGTTCATCACAATATATTTCAACAATGTGGGAATTTTAGTCATCAAAGTAAGTTCCATTACAATCAATACATTTTTACCAACAAGTTACAAGTTTGTTTATTCCGGTAACATAAAAATCTGGAGTTCTGGAACTGATGAACTCTTTGAATGTACTTTCAGCATCTGTTTGATTTTTGAACTCCCTCTCTCGCAGAAAACCATCAAGGTGCTTGAAAATGTGGTAGTTGGTAGGAGAAAGGTCTGGGGAATAAGCTGAGTGGGGAAGAACTTTGTACTCAAGTTCCCTCAACTTCTGGAGTGTCATTAGTGAAACGTGTAGTTGAGCATTATCATGAAGAATGATTAGCCCTCTTCTGTTGACCAGTCTGGAACAGAGGAGTAGCAGTTTTTCATTCATTTTGGTAATTTCATGGCAATATGTTTCTGCAGTAATGGTTTCCCAGGTTTTAAGAAGTTATAGTGGATGAGTCCAGCAGTACACCAAACAGTTACCATAATCTTCATTTTGAAGAACTCGGCTTTAGGGAAGGTTTTCATTGCTTCATTTTGGTTTAACCACTGCGAAGAAAATTTTTTATTATTGTACAGAATCCACTTTTCATCACAAGTTACAACACAGTCGAGAAATGGATTAGTCTGGTTACGGAGAAGATGCGACGAGCAAATTTCATATCTGCCCATTTTCTGATTTTCATTCAAATCATGTGGTAACCATTTGTCGAGCTTTTTTGATATTCCAGTTGCATGCAAATGGTTGCAAGCAGTTTTCTGGCTAACTTGAAGTTCTTTTGCCAGTTCTTGAGTGGTTTTACATGGATCTTTCTCAGTGATGGTCTTTAATTGACTGTCATCGATGACAGATGGGCGTCACTATGCTCATGATCTTCAAGGCTCAGGTCTCTACTGCAAAATCGTTTAAACCATTTTCGAGCTGACCATTCATTGGTCATTTCCTCACCAAATGTTTCGTTGATATTGCAAGCAGTTTCAGCTGCTTTATGTCCTTTTTTGAAGTTGAATAGCAAAATTGCTCGAATGTCATACTTTGACAGTTCCATTTCAGTAGATAGTTTTTGTATGTGGCAGATGCTCGGGAGCGATAAACACCGAAAATGTGCAGAGACCAACTTCTGCCACATTCCAGGGAGAAAAACTAGAAGTAGTTGATAGCTTCCATTACCTAGGGACCAAGTCAGTAGTGGAGGAGTGTGCGCTGAAAGTGTAGCTCCTAGAATAAGAATAGCTTGGGCAAAGTTCAGAGAGCTCTTACCTCTGCTGGTTACAAAGGGCCTCTCGCTCAGAGTAAAAGGCAGACTGTATGACGTATGTGTACGAACAGCCATGCTACATGGCAGTGAAACATGGACCGTGACTGCTGAGGATATGCATAAGCTCGCAAGAAATGAAGTCAGTATGCTCCGATTGATGTGTAATGTCAGTGTTCATACTCGACTGAGTCTAAGTACCTTGAGAGAAAAGTTGGACCTAAGAAGCATTAGATGTGGTGTGCAAGAGAGACAACTGCGCTGGTATGGTCATGTGGTGAGAATGGATTGGATAGCTGTGTGAAAAAGTGCCACACCCTAGCGGTTGAGGGAACCTGTGGAAAAGGTAGACCCAGGAAGACCTGGGATGAAGTGGTGAATCACGACCTTCGAACATTAGGCCTCACCAAGAAAATGACTAGCGACCGAGACTTTTGGAAATATGCTGTGCTTGAGAAGACCCGGCAAGCCAAATGAGACCATAACCCGTGGCCTATGCCAGGAGCGTAACCAGCCCGCTTATGCATACCTTTTCCTTTTTTGGTCACTAAACTCTGCTTGTGAAGACCTGTTGAGGCAAGTGAAATCAAAATCAAAATCAAATTCAACGACTGGCATCCGTGCTAGCGGGGTGCAAAGAGCACCATACAACTGTGATCGCTGACAGAGCGGCTAACTGACTTCCGTGCCAGTGGCACAAAAAAGGGTACCATTCGAGTATGATCGTTACCAGCGTCGCCTTACTGGCATTTGTGCATGTGCTAGTAGGGTGCTAATCCGAGCGTGATCGTTGCCAGAGCAGCCAACTGGCTTCCGTACCCGTGGCATGTAGAAGGGCACCATTCGAGCATGATCGTTACCAACGTCGCTTCACTGGCACCTGTGCCAGTGGCACGTGTAAAAAGATTCGAGCGAGGTTGTTGCCAGTACCGCCTGACTAGCACCCATGCTAGAGGTACGTAAAAAGCACCCACTACACTCTCGGAGTGGTTGGTGTTAGGAAGGGCATCCAGCTGTAGAAACTCTGCCAGATCAAGATTGGAGCCTGGTACAGCCATCTGGTTCACCAGCCCTCAGTCAAAATCATCCAACCCATGCTAAGCATGGAAAGCGGATGTTAAACGATGATGATGATTGTAACAATAGTGGAAAAAATATCAATGTTAATTTATTGATGCATTTGGGCAAGTCTATATCTGTATTATCAGACAGTTGCACAAAAATGTTTAAAAAAAATTCAAAACTGCAAAAATCCAGTACAAATTCTTCATGGTTCAAAACGTTGCTTACTTTTTACTCAATCTGATTATATATACATATATATATTCTGAGGTTAAAGCTTATAAGCAGTCACCATGTATTGACTAAAGAAAATAGTCTAATATTGGGGTATATAAGCCCATGACGGAAAAAGGTGAGTTTTCCCATATGTACAGAAAACCCACATTTTTCCATTGAGGGCTTATATACCTCAATATTGGACTATTTTCTTTAGACAGTACATGGTGATCGCTTATAAGCTTTAAGCAAATAAATGTTATTATTTACAGAATTGCCACTTGTCACTGTTTCTCAAATCATTGCAGAAAAAACGCGTACTTGTTTGTTTAAAAAATAGTATTTATATTTTGAGTCTCACCGGTTGAGACAAAGTAGGAGATTCTGTGTGCCTCAGTATTCTTAGTTAACAATAAGCTCTACTTTTTTGGCCCATATCAGAGCATCCACCTTCAAAAACAATTACTTCAGTAGCATGCAAATACCTGAAATTCTGGAAACTTACCCTGCTTATACTAGTATGGTAACATTGATTTTTACATGACTGAGCTCTAAACACTCATTACATTGTCCCGTGTACAAGACACAAACCCTTCCTGATAATTTACTCTTCCTCGAAGTGAAGAGTGAGCAAGACAATCTCTCTAGTGCTGATGCTGCAGAATGTGTTCAGTATATCCTGTAAAGTGGTTGACAAACTGAGCCAAGAACGCAGAGGACTCCTAATGTATCTTTATTCAATTTCTCTAGGGTTGGTACCATGAAAAATTTAACCTGTACACTGGTAACAGGAAGAGCATTCAGCCATAGAACTAAGTCAAAATATGAGCATCAGTTGATGGAAGCAGCAGCTCCTAGTAGATGTCTTAGACTGTAATGATCCATATATATATATATATATATATATATATATATATATATATATATATATATATATATATATATAAACGCTAACAGCTCCAGCTGAGCAGGATCACTGCCAAAACAGCTGTCTGGCTTCCGTGCCGGTGGCATGTAAAAAGCACCATTTGAGCGTGGTCATTACCAGTGTTGCCTTATTGGCACGTGAACAAAACATTCGAGCGAGGTTACCAGTACCGCTGGACTGACTCCTGTGCTGGTGGCACGTAAAAAACACCATTTCAAATGTGGCCGTTGCCAGTATTGCCAGACTGGCACGTAAAAGCACCCACTACACTCTCGGAGTGGTTGGTGTTAGGAAGGGCATCCAGCTGTAGAAACTCTGCCAGATCAGATTGGAGCCTGGCGCAGCCATCTGGTTTGCCAGTCCTCAGTCAAATCGTCCAACCCATGCTAGCATGGAAAGCGGACGTTAAATGATGATGATATATATATATATATATATATATATATATAAAATGTATGTGTGCGTGTATGACTGTCTATATGTTATGCAGTGGGGCTGAATCTGAAACTGTGTGGTTGGGAAACAAACCTCTTCATCACACAGCCTGGGAATAATCATCATTAATGTGGTTTTCTGTTTATGTTAGTAATGATTATCATTACTTTTATTATTATCATTAACAGGAACTGAGAGATCATCCTCAAATGGCTTTAAACATTGTGTGATAATGGATGAAGTTGATGGAATGGCTGGTAATGAAGATCGTGGAGGTGTTGCGGTAACTACCATTCTTTAATTATTTTCGAATATGAACATCACTGTTGTTTTTTTCACTCCAAGTCAACTTTAATCAAGCAGGCCTATGGTCAAAGATATTCCATTTATGATTACATTGTTTTTCTTTCATCTATCTAAAACCATACTGTTTAATGCATCTTTCTATTTCTTAGATGGCAGGGTGGGATTTGAGGGTGATTTGGCTGTTATTTCAAGCAAATCGAATGGCCATACTCATAACTTACTAACAGTGGGTAAAAGTTGAATAGGGTTGAACTATCTTAAACTCACCTATTCTGCAAAAACTTCAGTGTTGTTATAGGACTTACAACCATCACACCAGCACCACCACTGCTGTTGGCTTGAAATATTTTCTTTTGTTTTTGTTAAATAAAGAAAGGATGGATAGAAGAATTGGGAGACTGCAGACTAAAATTTTCATCTTCATTGTCATATTTCTCTTTTACATACTAGCATGGTTTGTTTGATAGTGTTTGATCATTTGTTGCAGTCTGTTGTCATCTGATATACACAGCAGCAGAGAAAATCACATTCGCTGTTATGTGCAACATGGAATGGATGCGTCTTATTATGCCAAGGTGTCTAAGAGCCTCTTTTACTCTGTATTTGTCTTCAAGGTCAAACATAAATACCAGAGTAATCTTAACTGTGCAAGATCTTCCTCCTGCTAAAAGTTATGTGTTTATACTAAATTATAATTTAATTTACCTGTGGAGATCTTAAATACTTCACATCATTTTTCTAAGTTTGGATTGTGCCTGCAACTTTTAAACAGATTTTGCCATGAGATTTAAGCTGTCATGAAGAAATGAATAACTTTAAAAAATGAAATCAGTTTCACCATTAATACTGCTTGTAGACAACATATTTCTGGAGATTTTGAAGCATCAATTTACAAATATTCAGTAGATTTAGTTGATGTTGAGGTAACGTTCTAGCATGTTCCCAGACATGATGACTATAATAATGGAACTAAAAGAAGCCATTGATGATGTTGATGTTGCTTAGTACCAGTTGATCATAATCTGGCCAATCTATGATCAGGTGTTCCACTCCATATTGTTTTCAGGGTTAATGTATCTAGGACTACATTATCCAATGTATCTTTCTTTTCAAAACTGTGAATTGAAGATTTAGCTACTATTACTAGCAAATCAAGTCCTTGTATAGTTTCTTTCATTGGCTTATGATGTTCTTCATTAACTTCAGGTGTGCTCAGACCAAATAAACCTCAATTCCATCTTTTTATTAGACATGGTGTATCTAAGACTAAATTATCCAATGTCCTGTTTCTTTTTCTCTTAGGTGATAGTGTGATTTGAGGAATATTTGGTTGTTATTTCTAGTAGTTTGCGCAATTATGTAGAGGTACATTCATTTGCACAAAACAGTGATGTTGTTTAACCCTAGGATGTACCTTATTGGTCAGATTTAAGACTGAAGGTTTTCTACTTATTACTACATCTTTCTTTGAAATAGTTTATCAAAGATTATATTATTCAATGATATTTTCTTTAAGGTGGTAAGTTGGTTACTGTTTAAAGCAGTTTAAGTAGTTTATAGCAGTTTAAGGTGGTTACTGTTTATAGCAGAATGATTGATCATGTTGAGAGTTTCTTGCTGACAATTTAGCTGTTCATTGTTAAAAAAAAACTAGGGAAAATATTACTTTGTTCATGGAACAGTGGATGTTAAACTGATGATGATGATGTTCATGAGAGATCAATAATTATATGGATTACTTTTTTCCCCCAGGAATTGATCCAATTGGTGAAAACTACCAAAATACCAATTATATGTATATGTAATGATAGACAACACCAGAAAATCCGTTCCCTTGCAAATCACTGTTTTGATTTGAGATTCCAGCGTCCACATATGGCACAAATAAAGGTAAGATTAATTTTTTACTTTTTATTTAAATGACTTTCATTGACCCAGGGACAAGGTGGTGAAGCATGATCTTCAGATGTTGGGTCTCACAGAGGCAATGACATGTGATCAAGACCTTTGGTGATTCACTGTGCTTGAGAAGATACATCAAGCCAAATGAAATCGTAATTGTGGCCAGCACTGGTGCCAGTGATATGTAAGAGCCACTCACTATGATCTTGGAGTGGCTGGTGTGAGGAAGGTCATCCAGCTGTAGAAATCAAACCAAATCAGACTGGAGCCTAGTGCAGGTCTCTGGCTTACCAGTTCCAGTCGACCCGTCAAACCCATGACAGCATGGAAAATAGATGCTAAATGATGATGATGATGATGTTATATATATGTACCATAAAGGTGATGGTGAGAACATGGCGAGAGAAATGTGTGGAGTGAAGTTGTTTGATAAGAGGAGGACTGAGGATTTGATGGGGATGCTGGGGTTGGAGGAATCAGTGGAACGGTTTGCAAGGCTGAATGGAGTGCGGGGGTATGGGCATGTATTGAGCATTTTCTGAGGAGAGTGCTTGAGTTTGGGGGTGGCTGGATCTACTGGATGATGATGATGATGACAAAGTAAGAGACACAAATGACTGTGAAGTTAAGTTTTTACATTACTGACTACACGGTTTTAGTTGATTCTTATGACAGCCATTGCATTCATGTTTCTAAGTAAAATGCCTGGCTCTACTCATTTCTATTTGACTGACAATAGCTAGGTTCCACTCTTATTTTAAGATGGAATAGTTTATAATAGGAAAAATGTTCAACTGAAAAAATAAATTGATTACTTGGAAACCATCTATTTAAATACAGCAAGCATGGAAAATGCCGTTTTTAGCTGATTGAGCAATTGTGTAGTGCAGTGGTTCTGAACTCAGGTCCATATGGCCCCTGAAGGTTCATATAAGATTTTTGGGGGTCCATGTTAGAAAATAGTAAATTAGAGATCCACAATAGAATTTGAAGTGCCCCTGAGAAAATTTTGCTTTAGATATATGAATTGGTAAATGTTGCAAGAAACAGCCAAGTTTCTTTCTCTAACATTTTACATAGTTCAACTTACATAAGTTAATTGCGAAAAATCAAAGCAGGAATTTTGAAAAACTAGTTTTTAAACATTGAATGGCTATGGAGGTCCTCCAGAATAAAATAATAATCAAAGGGATTATCATCATCATCATCGTCGTTCAGCGTCCGCTTTCCATGCTAGCATGGGTTGGACGGTTCAACTGGGGTCTGGGAAGCCAGAAGGCTACACCAGGCCCAGTCTGATCTGGCAATGTTTCTACGGCTGGATGCCCTTCCTAACACCAACCACTCTGTGAGTGTAGTGGGTGCTTTTTACGTGCCACCGGCACAGGTGCCAGATGAGGCTGGCAAACGGCCACGATCGGATGGTGCTTTTACATGCCACCAGCACAGGGGCCAGGCGAGGCTGGCAACGGTCACGAATGGATGGTGCTTTTTACGTGCCACAGGCACGAGGCCAGTCGGGGCGACGCTGGCAATGGCCACATTCGGATGTTCTCTTAAGTGCCACCGGCACTGGTATCACAGCTGCAATTTCCATTGATGTTGATTGATTTCAATTCTCACTTGCCTCAACAGGTCTTCACAAGTAGAGTTTTGTGTCCCCATAAGGAAAGGTATGCATAAGTGGACTGGCACATCCTGGGTTATGGTCTCACGCACAGCACACTTCCAAAGGTCTCGGTCTCTAGTCATTTCCTCAGTGAGACCTAAAGTTCGAAGGTCGTGCTTCACCACTTCGTCTCAGGTTTTCCTGGGTCTGCCTCTTCCACAGGTTCCCTCAACCGCTAGGGTATTGCACTTTTTCACACAACTATCTTCATCCATTCTCGCCACATGACCATACCAGAATGGATGAAGATAGTTGTGAAAAAGTGCCATACCGTAGCGGTTGAGGGAACCTGTGGAAGAGGCAGACCCCATAGATAAAAAATGGTTGAGAACCCCTGGCATAGAGTTGGCTCATGAGTTGATGAGAACTTCTTGCTCTACTTTATTGCATTCATCCAAAATGTATTGATACTCATCAGCATTCACATTTTCACACCATTTGTATTTGTGTGTGTGTGTGTATATATATATATATATATATATATCATCATCATCATCGTTTAACGTCCGCTTTCCATGCTAGCATGGGTTGGACGGTTCAACTGGGGTCTGGCAAGCCCGAAGGCTGCACCAGGCCAGTCAGATCTGGCAGTGTTTCTACAGCTGGATGCCCTTCCTAACGCCAACCACTCCGAGAGTGTAGTGGGTGATTTTATGTGCCACCGACACAGGTGCCAGACGAGGCTGGCAGACGGCCACGCTTGGATGGTGTTTTTTATGTGCCACCGACACAGGTGTCAGACGAGGCTGGCAGACGGCCACGCTCGGATGGTGTTTTCTTATGTGCTACCGACACAGGTGCCGGACGAGGCTGGCAAACGGCCACGCTCGGATGGTGTTTGTTACGTGCCCTCAGCACGGAGGCCAGTCGATGCGGTACTGGCTACGGTCACGTTCGGATGGTTTTCTTATGTGCCACCGGCACTGGTACCACAAGGATACAAATTCCATTGATGTTCGTCTATTTTGATATATATATATATATAATATATATGTGGATAAATTATTTAGTAGTAGAACACTTTCCAAAATCAGTAGAAAATCCTATTTCCTATTTAATATTGCTGTTAATCATTACATCCTTTTTAAATAAATAGATTGACATATCTAACACCCATTAAGTAGTACTGTAGGTAATAAGGGTTATTTGAAACACGGTTATTATTAGTTGAAAACTACACCCATTAACTAATATGGATGCTAAAAGGTTTAAGGTGTGTGTGTGTGTAATAATAATAATAATAATAATAATTTTTTTCAATCTAATAGGCTGCCATGATGACTATTGCATACAAAGAAGGCCTTCAGATTAACCCAGGTGCATTAAATGAGATAATTTCAGCTTCTAATCATGATATTCGACAGGTAAGTTAAAAGCTTTATATGTGTTTTAAAACTGTTTTTCTTTCTTTTGATTCATTTCCCCCTTATATTTATTTTTTATTTTGTTCTGATTACTTCTACCATTGAATTTATTTTGAACAGGTCATCCATAATTTGTTCATGTGGAGTTCATCTAATAAGAATATATCATATGAAGATGCCAAAAGCAATGCAGAAATGGCTAAGAAGGATATAAAACTTGTAAGTATGAGTTTTGGCAGTCTTCCTATCCTTCCCATACACTTGCAAATCACCCAGTTACCCACCCACTTCTACTCGCCTTGTGCCTTGAGGGGCTACCTGGACACCTCATGCTATTATCTATCTCTTAAACCTCCTACTGATCATTTTCTCTTTTCCTCTCTCCCCTTCCCCTACCAAATGTGTCCATACAGATCCTCTACAAGAACCTGCTCCCTCCCTCCTCCACCTCATAGTTCCACCTCTTTGCCACCTAACACGAAACTGACCCCACCAAACATGCACACACACACACACACACACACACACACCTAACCCAGGGTTCATACTCCTGTGAGCTGCATGGCAACCTCAAAAGTGCTGGTGGCATGGAAAAGTCCCCAGTACATGCTGTAAAGTGGTTGGCATTATGAAGGGCATCCAGCTCTAGAAACCATGCCAAAATAGACATTGGAGCACAATACAGTCCTTAGATCCATTGGATCTTGTCAAACCATCCAACCCATGCCAGTATGGAGCATGGACATTAAATGATGATGATTATGATTTGTGTTTCATCATCATTATTATTTAACGTCCGTTTTTCATGCTAGCATGGGTTGGACGATTCAACCGGGGTCTGGGAAGCCAGGAGGCTGCACCAGGCTCCAGTCTGATCTGGCAGTGTTTCAATAACTGGATGCCCTTCCTAACACCAACCACTCCGTGAGTGTAGTGGGTGCTTTTTACGTGCCAGGGGAGGCTGGCAGCAGCCACGATCGGTTGGTGCCTATTATGTGCCACCGGCAAGTGATATGAGGTTAAGTAAGCCTATAAGCATAAATGTTTCATTTATGAATATCCTATTTTATTTTCCCAAACATAATGTTGGTAGGTCTACATTGTCCAATGTTGATTTCCTTTTGAAGAATATACTCTTATAGTGATTTTAAACAGCCTTCTCTTAATAGCTGGTTGAATTTGAACTTAGCTTTGCATGGTAATGAAATATTTATGTATTAAAGAGTGACTGTAGCTGTGTACAATATAGAATTTTATATTTCTTCATAGTAAATGAACTGGGCCATTGGGAATTTATGCTCTACCACCTCAGCCACCACCAACATTTATATTGTATTGAACTATTGTTAAATAATATTTGATATATTTAATCTGTTCATGTTAGGTAATACTAAATTCATCAGTGCCTGTTTCAGAGAACAGTTGTATGTTCTTAGTTAAAAAAAGTATATATTTTGATCTAAATCAGTAAAAAGTCATCTTCCTGTCCTCCTCCCCGAACCTCCCCAAAGAATCAAATATCTGTGAAGGATAGCAACAGTATTTTACTTCAGTGAGTTGTTTTTAACCTTGGTCATTCCTGGTCAAGTTAGCCTATAAGCATAAATGTTTCATTTGTGAACATCCTATTTTATTTTCCCAAACATAATGTTGGTAGGTCTACATTATTCAATGTTGATTTCCTTTTGAAGATGTTGCATGGAATTGGAGGGAGATGTGGCTGCTGTTTCAAGCAGGTTGAGCAACCATGTAGAGGCACCCTTGATGGCTTATTCTCTGAATATTTTATGTTTCTGAAAATTATCTTTTTTCTAGAATCCTTTTGATGTGTGTCGGCAAGTCTTTGCTGGTGGTGAGAAGAAAATGTCCTTTATAGACAAGTCAGATTTATTTTTCCATAATTATCAACTAGCACCTTTGTTTGTGCAAGAAAACTATGCATCTGTTGAGCCGTTTGCAGGAAGGTAAGACCATGTGAAATAATTTATTTATTACCTTTTTAATAAAGACAATAAATGACCTGTATAGAAAAAAATTTGATAGTCAAGCTCAAAATCCAATTAGAGTAGCTTTTTTTTTTTTTTGTCGCCCTTTTCAAGCCTAGCCAGGCTCATGGGCCTGGTTTCCAGGTTTCTGTGGCGTATGTGTTCCCCCAGCTGGACGAGATGCCAGTCCATGGCACCATTACTCAAGAAACAGGAAGAGAGAGTAAGAGAAAGTTGTGGCGAAAGAGTACAACAGGGGTCGACACCACCCCCTGCCGGAGCCTTATGGAGCTTTTAGGTGTTTTTGCTCAATAAACACACACAATGCCCGGTCTGGGAATTGAAACCGTGATCCTCCGACTGCGAGTCCGCTGCCCTAACCACTGGGCCATTGCACCTCCACAATTAGAGTAGTAGGTAGTATAAATGTATTGAGAACGCTTGAGTGACTTAACAGAATGGCATTTAGTGATGGTATGTGGCTTAGTGGTTATGGTATTCAGCAAACGATCGTAAGGTCATGAGTTCGATACCCAGTGGCATGTTGTGTCCTCAAGCAAAACACTTTCTTTTGTGTTGCTCCAGTCTACTCAGCTGGCAAAAATGAATTGTATCTGCAATTTAAATTCTGAATCTCACTGAACTTTCCTGAGAACCGCATTGAGGTTATGCATATCTGTGGAGTGCTCTGCCACTTGCACATTAATTTCACAAGCAGGCTGTTCCATTGATTGGATCAACTGGAACCCTTGTTGTAACTGACAATGCCAGAATGACATTTAGCTTTAGATTCATGATTTTTAGCATGCAATGTGACAGAATTCCTTGGCTAGGACACTTGGCAGTATCACATAAAATTCATTAACCCTTTAGCATTTAAACCGGTCATATCTGGCCAAAATATTCTACCTGATTTGTCGTCAGATCAGAAAGTCCTGACCTCTCACACCTACCCTACAATGCTATTTTTAAAATAAACAACCACCTGATCGAAATCTCAAAGCTATGGGATAATTCATGAACAATTCAAAACAATGTGAATAAATATGCATTTCATTTGACAGAATAATCTGAATGCTAAAGGGTTGATGATCTGTTACCTGTTTGAAACAGCTAAGTGAACTGAAGCATATAGAATTGAACATTCTACTTGAATACATTACACAATGCCTGCAGTTGATCTGAACTGAAGACTTCGGAGCTAGAAGTCAAGTACTGTATCTACTTGACTGTTTCATTTCCACCCAATCATAGCATAGGCAGTCAGGGGTTGGGATTTTAATTTAGTATGCAGTCTTAGTTAAAGTAGTTTGCTCAGAAAATACAACATATTTAGTTATCACCATAACTTCAAGCATAATGAAACTAATCTGATAACTGAATGCAAACATGGCTGAATGGCTAAGAATTTGAATCTGTGTTTGATTCTATTAACTGCCAAATTTTTTATTCATATTTTTTGGCTTTGCCAGGTGTCTTAGGAGTTAAAATAATATATAGCATTTAAATCTTCATATGTGAATTATTTTGAAAATTATAAATTTTTCCAGAAGTCTCAAATGGGGATCGCTGAAAAAAAAGCATATTCACCCATTTCTATTCAATTGTGATAATGAATATTTTAGTTTTTTTTGAAACTATAATATCAAATGTGAATGTGTATGAAATATCAATGAATGATATAGATGGGAAATGCAAAAAGAAAAAAAAACGTTTTCAAAACAGTCAATATTTTTGTAGTTCAAAACTTGCAATTTATAACATAAAATGTCCTCTAGAATTAACCAGAGCTAATAATGACAAACTTTAACTACTAAATTTTATTAAACACACCTCTGCAAGTGCACTGTACATAAGCAATTCACTTTAAATACAATGAACAACTGGCAGTGAGGCTCTTTTTAGCAGATCCCCAAATGGGGCTCATGGTAGGCAATGGGTTAAGCAAAGGTCTTTACTTGGCTTTGGGTTGATGCATGCTTTGGGAGTGAAATTGGGTAGGTGGAAACTGAAAGCTCATTGGTTGGGTTGTACCTTCATTCAAAGGTAGAGCCTTGTCATATATTGTATTACACTAACTTAGCTCAGGAAAATTACGTCAACCCTTTTGATACCATCCATTTTCTTCCAATTTACTACAACTACTACTACTTAATAATAATAATAATAATAATTTCAAACATAAGTACAAGAATACAAGTTTGGCTGTTGAGAGCCAGTTTTATTAAATTGATCCCAGTATTTGAAAGATACTTGATTCCATTGGCCCAGTAAGGATGAAAGGCAAAGTTGGCATCAGTAGGATTTGAACTTAGAACATAAAAATCTGGAACAAATGCAACAAGACATTGTTCAACACTCTAATTATCCTTTCTACTATAGGCACAAGGCCTGAAATTTGGAAGAGGGGGATAGTTGATTATATTGACCCAGTACTCAACTGGTACTTATTTCATTGACCCCAAATAGGATGAAAGGCAAAATCGGCATTGGTGGAATTTCAACTGAGAGTGTAATAATAATAATTATAATAAAAAGAAGAAGAATGATTATAATGGTTTCAAATTTTAGGCAGAAGACCAGAAATTTTAGCAGGTTGGTGTTAGTTGATTACATCAACCTCAACCAACCCATTAAAGACAACTGACCTTAACTTAATAATTGTACTTATAATCAATATTATCATTTCTTTTATTAATAATGAATTGCATATAATGATGGCATGTATTTTAAACTCTCAGTGTATATCCTTTTTAAGTATCATACCACTGAACCTTTAGACATATAACATTTATTTTTATATTTATTAACAATAAAATGTATATGAAACTTTTTAAGTGGGCTATAATTGACACTTGATACATCAAAATAAAAATGCCTACAGATTTCTTTTATTTTTGTTGTTATAGAGGAAACACAGCGAAACATTTGTCTCTGTTAGCACATGCAGCCAACAGTATCTGTGATGGAGATATTGTTGAAAAGCTCATACGCCAAAGACAGAACTGGAGTCTACTTCCGGTAGAGGTAAGTACAGGATATTCCCTCTTATTACTTAGTACTTCCTTTGGAATAAATAATTCTGGTTTGTAGTATTTAATTCTACTCTTTCCCCCACTTTTTTTTTTATTATGTTAGTATTTTGCTCACCTTCCCTACCACTATCACCACCATGCTCCTCTAACAATACTACTATTCGCTACATTAACACCAACTCAATCTCCTCTCCTGCTACTATTTCTCCCGCTATTACCAATTTAACACTTTCCTGTTCCGCCACCACAATCAACTCTTCCTCCCTTAACACTACAGATATTTCCTCTACTCCTGTTCATTCATTAGTAAAATCACCACAACCACCATTAATGTTATCCTAACTTATTTTTCAGTGTTTCACAATGTCTGTGTCTTCTCACTCTGTTATTGTTAATAACTTTGCCATTCCTCACTTAGAATGCAATTCAATAAACTGAGTGCAAATTAGCTATAAAGTCGCCTGAGTTTTAGAATGGTTGATTGTCTTCACTGAAATGGAACTGAGGGTATGAGACATTTTGGCACAACTCTTTTCACTTTGTCTCTGTGGCTTCACTGATTTGATGCTGACTTATTTGACATTAGATGTTTCCATGTTTCTCTTGTTCTCTACCCCCCTCTCTGTTTATATGTGAGTATATTTCTCTTTATCTGTATGAGGAGAGGAAAAGTGCTTGTGTCAATTGTGTTCAGTTAATAGATTGCCGTTCTTATCTCTCTCACTCTCTCTATCTGTATGTGTATATTTCTACACACATACTGTGTGTGTTTGCTTTCAGTGCCAACAAGTACTGTTGTTAAAACAGGTTCGATGTCCAGTCAACCATACCAAATTGCTAGTATTCAAACAGCTGCACCTAATCAAGTAGTATTATCTAAAACCAACTATTGTAACCATAAAACATTAAAAAAATATGTTGAAGAATGACATTTAGAAAGGAACTGAGCTAGGGAAGGTTACAGTTGATTATATTGACCCCAGTGATGTAGCATTAATGTGATGTTTGAATTACTGCAATTGTTTATTTTTGTCTGTGTTATATATATATGTGTGTGTGTGTATAAGTTTATATATTTTTTACTTGCAGGCTGTATACGCTAGTGTTTTGCCCGGTGAATATATGAGAGGCAGTGTTAACTATATGGTGTCTTTCCCAAGTTGGCTTGGGAAATACTCATCTCAGAACAAAAACCAACGTATCTTACAGGAACTTGGAGGTCACATGAAACTAAAGTGAGTAAAAGAATATTCAACAATATCTAAATTTTTTAAAAATATTTAATGTAGTGGAAACACTACCAAGAACTTTTCCAGACTAGTAAGAATGATGCTTAGTTGATGTTTAGAAAGCATACTAAAGTCAATGTTTCTTTTGTCCTACATAGTCCATCTTAGTTGGCCTCAAGGAGAATAAAACATATAAAACTCTCGGAGTGGTTGGCGTTAGTAAGGGCATCCAGCTGTAGAAACACTGCCAGATCTGACTGGCCTGGTGCAGCCTTCGGGCTTACCAGACCCCAGTTGAACCGTCCAACCCATGCTAGCATGGAAAGCGGACGTTAAACGATGATGATGATGATGAAGGAAGCTTTTCTTTGATTATATGTGACCCTGGACTGACGTTTGGTTAAATATAGGGTGCTCTCCATCACTTTACTGCCAGTGACACTTTTTCACACATGTTGCTATGCCTTCTATTATATTACTCTTGATCATATGGTTCCAGATTGAGTCTTGCTGTATGACACCTTGACCAGGTGTTTTCTTCTATAGCCCTGGGTCAACCAGCACATTGCAAGTGGATTTGGTAGATGGAAACTGAAAGAAGCTTGTGTGTGTGTGTGTGATTGTGCTTGTTTCCCAACACCAGTTAACAACCAGTGTTGGTTTTCCCAGTGTGACCTCAGTCCAATGACTGAAATAAGTAAAATATATGTGTGTATGTATGTATGTTTATGAGTTTGTGTATTTATATACATTTGCACTTTACCTCATGACTTATGTAGAGTGCAAATGTATACAAATACACAATGTTGTCATTGTCACTTCTGTCACCAAATCATTTATTCACTTCTTGCCATCAAAGCTATGTGAAATAAGAGATTGTGGCAGGAAAGGTGCCTGGCTGTAAAACAATGCCTTGATAATATTCTTTTCTACTCTAGGCACAAGGCCTGAAATTTTGGGGGAAGAGGCCAGTCGATTAGATCGACCTCAGTACATAACTGGTACTTAATTTATCGACCTCGAAAGGATGAAAGGCAAAGTCGACTTCAGCAGAATTTGAACTCAGAACATAAAGACAGACAAAATACTGTTAAGCATTTCGCCCGGCGTGCTAATGTGTCTGCCAGCTCACTGCCTTATGCCTTGATAATATATACATGTAAACAGGCAAGCATGGAAAAATGAATAAAAGAGTGTCTGTCCCAGAGCCTGCATAATTCTCCTAATATTTTGCCGTTTCTTCCATTCAGTATTTCAGCAGACCTAAGAGGTCTCAACCTGGATTATCTACCATGTCTTCAGCAACACCTCGTGAAACCTCTACAAGAGCAACAAAAGGAGGGTGTACCTGAAGTCATTGCATTGATGGACAAATATGATTTACTTAAGGAAGACTATGACAATATAATGGACATTACCAAGTGGCCTAATTCTAAGGATTACACCAAAAGCCTCACTACTGCTGTAAGTATTCTTGCCTTATCATAATTATTGTTGTTAAACATATGGACAAGCTTAATGGAGCCGACCTATGATCAAGGACACACTAGCCATGACCATTTTCCATCTTTTGTGGCAAAGTGTGCTTCTGACCTGATTAGCTAATATGTATCTTTAAGTTGGTTGGGAATGACTTGACTGCTGTTTCTTACTGGTTGTGTGGTTTTGCAGGAGCTCACTAGTGGTGATAATAGTGGGTGGGGTGTCAGTTCATATGTGATTATAAACATTAGTTTGTGTGTGTTCAGTAGATGCCAAAATGAAGTAAATAATGTAAGAGAGATCATCTTTTTATATGAGAGAATGAAAGATACAGAGCAAGAGAAGATGGTTAACTTTTTGATAATGTTTATATTGAGTAACATGAGATTTTGATGGACTTAGTCATGGTAATAAAGTTACCATAGAAAGGCTTAATTTAAAATTCTAAGTCTACATCTTTGGTTTATGGAAGTATGCATTTGTGTGTGAATGTATGGCAGGGAGATAATTAATTACCTGAAATATATAATGTATATTTGTGTTGATGAGAAAATCTGTTGTATGCACAGGCACTGGCGTAGATGTGTGGATAAGAAGCTTGCTTTTTTAACCATTTGGTTTTGGGTTCACTCCCACTTTGAGGCACCTTGGGCAAGTGTCTTCTACTCTAGTTCCAAGCTAATCAAAACTTTGTGAGTGGATTTGGTTGACAGAAACTGGAAGAAGCCTATTGTGTCTTTTGTGTGTGTGTGTGTGTATACTTGTGTGTCCTCTGGTATTGACATCATGGGATAGTTGTCAACAAGTAAACAGCCCACCACTAGTTTCAAGTGGTGGTCAGAAGACACACACATACATGATGGGATTCTTTCAGTTTCTGTCTACCAAATCTACTCACAAGTCTTTAGTAATGCAAGCGAGGTTGTTCAGTTCCAGTCTTTTACGTAAAACATACCTGGCCATGGGAAATATTACCTTGCCTTGAAACAGGTGAGAGTTGTCAACAGGAAAGGCATCTGCCTCAACAAATTCCATCTGACCCATGCAAGCACGGAAAAGAGGACTTTAAATGATGATGATGAAAATGCATATCACTTGACATGGTTCAGCTACAAGAGTGTAGGTTGAAACCTGAAATGTCATTTATGTCATTATTATTATCACTTTAACCAAATCTCCTTCACTCCCCTTTTGTTCCAAAGCAAATCAGCATTCAGTGATTATTTTTCTTTGGGCTGAAGGTATTTCAGGAGCCATAATTTATTGAAGGCTTCCTGTTATTCTTGTCAGTTAGTCATTGTAGTAGCAATGTTTGTCTTGCACATATATATATTGTTTTTAACAGGTGCAAGCGTGGCTGTGTGGTAAGAAGTTTACTTCCCAACAAACATGGTTCTGTGTTCAGTCCCACTGCATGGGCAAGTGTCTTCTACTATTGCCTTGGGCCAACCAAAGCTTTGTGCGTGGATTTGGTAGACAGAAAGTGAAAGATTCCCATCGTGTGTGTGTGTTCTGACTACCCTTGATAACCAGTGGTGGGCCATTTACTTTCCTGTAATTTAGCAGTTTGACAGAAGAATCCTATAGAATAAGTACTGGGGTCGATTTGTTTGGCTAAAATTTTTCAAAGTGATGCCCCAGCATGGTCACAGTCAACTGACTGAAACAAGTAAAAGATAACAAGTCTCTGAAGAGATTTTATGTCTGGCACTGAAAATATTGCTACAGACTGTCTACGAATGGATTGAAAAATTCAGTAATTGTTGCTCAGTTGTCCTGAGTCAAAAACAAACAAATGTCTTGATCATGGCCTGTATTGATAACACTGAGTCTATGATCTGGTTCTGTTGAACGGACAATAGGCTATTAGTGAAGTGGGAAATAATATGCAAGTTAATCATGGTGCTGTCTAATAAAATCTTTATAACAGACTTGGTTTGAGTAAAACTTTGCGCAGAAGTTTATCCCAAAGCATCTCACAGAATTGCATAAACAAAAACATTTTGAAATCATATTTTTATAAAATTGTATGTATAGACACATGTATGGCTATGTGGTTGCAAAGTTCATTTTCCAACTATATGCTTTTATGTTCAGTCTCACTACAGGGCACCTTGGACATGTGTCTTCTACAGTTGCCTTATGAGTGAATTTGGAAGACAAAACTGAAAGAAGCTTGTTGTATGTGTATGCATGTATGTTTGTGTGTTTCTTACATGTGTGTTTCCCTGAAAATTGTTCAGTTACAAGTGTCATTTACTCTGTCAGCAGATCATCCACTGGCTTGGTACCTCGATACATCCATTACTTAAAAAACAGGTGGTGGTTAGCAACAGGAAGAGCCTTTGATTATAAAACAACGCCTCTATAATATATCTATTGGATGTACAAACAATGTATAATTGTCTGTGTGCATGTGTACATATGAATATGTTTGTATACATATAATATATATGCATACATTGGGGTGCTGAAAAGTTCCTGGCTTTGGGTAAAAGAAAATACAGGAGGATCAGTTAATTATGATTTTATTGAATGTATTCCCTTCTCAAATTCACACGCTTCTTACGCTGTTTTCTAAGTCCTGTAAAAGAACTTGGAAGTTTGGGCCCCCAACCAGGCCTTTCACAATACCCATAAAGCCAGGAACTTTTGAACATCCTGATATATACGTCTGTGTGTGTGTAGAGAGAGAGGTGGGTATATATATATATATATATATATATAATTATGTATGTTTATCTATTATGTATATATATATATATATATATATATGTATAAGGGTGGAAAGGAACACACGAGTTGATATATATGAAAAAAACAAGTCAAAAATAGAAAATGCTAAGATAATTTTATAGTGAATCTTTCAGCACCGGTTTCGGTCATTTTGAGACCTTTTCAACTGTAACGATTAAATAATTAAATTTAGAAAAATTAGAAGAAAAGTTTTTTTAAAAGAATATTTCTGTAGTAGTGTTCAGATATAAGTAGCATTCTGCCTTTCTCTGACTCCCAAGTGCAAACAAGGGAGTCAGAGAAAGGCAGAATGCTACTTATATCTGAACACTACTACAGAAATATTCTTTTAAAAAAACTTTTCTTCTAATTTTTCTAAATTTAATTATTTAATCGTTACAGTTGAAAAGGTCTCAAAATGACCGAAACCGGTACTGAAAGATTCACTATAAAATTATCTTAGCATTTTCTATTTTTGGCTTGTTTTTTCATATATATATATATATATATGCATGCACAAATTCATACTGATATTTTTATACTCTGTGACTATGTATACAAATAAAATATGTTGTCTTTTTACTATACTAGACCAAGGCGGCATTCACACGGAGTTATAACAAAGAATCTCATCTGACCCCATATGCTACTGGAACAGTGTCAAAGAAGCGTGCCAAAGCTGAATCAGCAGGTGATGATGTATTTGGTGATGGAAGCACAATAGACCAAACATCTGACAGAGAAGATGCTGATTCTGATGGTGATGTTACTAAAGATACTATGATTAAGGTAATCCACTTTTGTTCTTGGTGTTGTTTTAATCTTTTCTGTTGAAATACACTGCATTTGTTTCAGATACATTTTGAAATTAATGAAGAATTTAGTAAAGTAACTTTGTTGTTATTAAGCTGGTCTTTGGAAAATAAATTAACATTACATTTTGAAGGAAGGTTTTAATCCTTTAGCATTTAAAGCAACCATATCCGGTCTAAATATTCTACCTGCTTTATTTTCAAACTGGCCAGATTTGGCTTCCCACACCTACCCTATTATGTCATTCTAAAAATAAACAATCACATCATTGAAATCTCAAAGCTCTGAGATGTAGCATAATAAATTCAAAACAATAAGAATAAATATTACATTTGATTGAGTAATCTGAATTCTAAAGGGTTCATTTAGATAGGAGGAATGTTACATAGAATTAGGATCAATCTCAGAAGGGTTGGTATCAAAAAGAGTTCAACTCTTTTGCTATCACATTATAATTATTTCTTTGGCCCTAGAACTTGTGATGTAATCTATTGAGTGTAAATATTTAAATATATTAGTTTTGTTATGAGCATTGTTTTTGGATAATTATTTATTTTTGTATTTTGGAAATAATAGTGTCATTGGTTACAGGTTTCCAATGAGCCAAATACTTATTTGTTGCATATCCTTTGGAAAGGGAGTATCTGTGCAATTTGGACACAGATAAACACCCATGATTATATTAAGTGATATTAAGCCCTTTAATTTAAGTTTAGATACTTTACAAACATTGAATTCGATTTTATCTAATTTAGATTAGGCACCTTTGAAAATATTAGAAAAGGGCAAAATTTTAGCTCACAACAGTTGATCTAATCTGTTGTATATATAAACATTTTTAATCTTGCAGCAAATATTGTTTGTGGTTAGAGCATAACATTCTGATTTGGTAGGAATGTTTACTTCTACTAAGTTTACTAAAGGTAAAAATAGTCATAGTTGTCCTTTGCAGTGACTGTTTTCTTGCTTTTGGATGATAAAATATTTAATTTAATATGAGAATAAGAATTAAGTGTGTTACACTCTCTCTTATTGAATTATTCATATCTGAAAGTTGAAACAAAGAGAATTGTAACCTTCATTGTAATTTTCTGGTAATCATTAGAGTTTCATTTTCATGTATCCAATTTGGGCACAGGTGTGGTTGTGTGTTTAACAATACATTTATGCTGGTTTCAACATTTTGACATGAATACATTAGTATTTCTTAACATGATTAGTAGTATGATTGCCAAATTATAAAAAGTTATACATATCTGTATTGAATGGAATCATAAAAGAGATTGTAACACAGTACATGAGGACAAAATACCATCAATGGTTAAGAGTTTGAACTCATAACATTATTATCAGTAGTCTTGCACCTTGACCATCTAGCCGTCATTGCTCCTATTTTTCCTGCCTTCCAACCTATTTTCATGTTTTAAACTAGTTCTCTTTAATGCTAAGATTCCAAGAGTTTTGGTCAGCTAAGTTTATAGTATGCCCATTTGTAGATGACCATTACACTTACCCATTGCTGGTTCCAATCTACTAAACTATAAATAGCTATGATAGAGAAATTCTGTTTGCTGTGGAGAACTGATAAATAAATGTTCACATTAGAATTGGAGCACAAATTTCCTTGTAGGAGTGGGATGTAGTTGAGTGAATCAACCCCAGTATTTATGCCAAATCAGTTGGAATGAAAATTAGTTGACAATGTGTGGGTGGGGTGGAATCAGAACATAAGCAGTGATGACTATTGTATAAGTTGTGCTCTTTGTCTTAGATCAGCCAATTTACCACATTTGAAATATATTGATATTGACTGAGAGAAGCTTAAAAATGATATTTTTCATCTTTTTTTTTCTTTTTGCAGAAGTCTGCAAACAAAAGTTCTGAGAAGACGGATGTTAGTAAAGGAAAGGGAAAAGGAAAAGGGAAAGGAAAAGGGCAGTCTAAAAGCTCATTGTAGCAGACTCCTTTCAATTCTTTTTGATTATTGAATCATGAACATTGTTTTCAGCAACAAAATGTGTTTGCTCCATTTTGAAGCTGTCATTGATTTGACATTAATTTTGCTTCTTTTTCTTTTTTTTTCCCTCCTCATTGAGGATAATTTCAATAAATTTTAAACATTTTGTAGTAAAAACATGTTTCTTTTTTCTTTTTTTACTCTTTGAGCAAGTGTCTACTTCTGCAATCACTGTCCTACCAAAACCTTGTGAGTAGATTTGATAGATGGAAACTGAGAGAAGACCATTGTATATATATGTGTATGTGTTTCTGTCTACATGTATTGACTTTGCATAATAGCTGTAGATAAGTGTCACCCTCATGCAGTTAGTATCTTTCATTTCCAGTATTCCATGTCTAGTCATGGAGAAATATTACCCTACATGGAAACATGTGAGGGTTGGTGATAGGCAGGGCATCAGGTTACAGAAAATCTGTCAAGAAATTCTGTATGACCCATGGAGTATGAAAAAATAGATGTTAAAATCATGTTGAAATGATAGTAAATTATTATTTGGCAGAATTGGTAGAACTACAGACAAAATGCCTGTGGGGTACCTAGTTACATCCCTACTTGTTCTGAGTATAAAAACATACTGGGGTTCATAAAATAAGTACCAGTTCATTAAAATAGCCTTCTAAAATTAACCATATAGAAAATAATTCTTCTTAACCATGTATTTCCTCTACAGCAAGACATCTGTTACACCCCTCAGTTGAGTTTTGTCTTGCAAGTTACTTGTGACCTCACTGGTACCAGTGCCATGTAGAAAGCACCTGATGTACTCTGTTAAGTGATTGTTATCAGGAAGGGTATCAGCCATAGAAACCATGCCAAAGCAGATATTGGGGTTTGGCACATTCCTCTAGCTTGTCAGCTCCTGTTGATCCATCCAACCATGCCAGCATGGAAAACAGACTTTAAACGGTGATATTATGATGTGATTATTGAAGCTATGATTTTGATTAATTAAAATTTATTGGTTTACTACATGAATGAATGATGATAGTTTTCATTTTCCTATTAAATTTTTATGCTGCTGGTGTCACTAGGTGTCCAATATTTGCTTTGGCATAGTTTCTATGGCTGAATGTTTTTTCTAATGTCAACCATTGTACTGAGTGTACTGGGTGCTTCTCCTGTGACAGCACTAGAAAAGGCACCTAGCTGAAGACACCTTGTCAGTGAGGACGTTGGTGCCCTCTGGTTAGACAGATCATGCTGAACTGTTCAACCTATGCTAGCATGGGATGATGATAGAAATGGAAATTGCAGATGTGTTACCAGTGCCGGTGGCATGTCAAAACTCTACTTGTGAAGACCTGTTGAGGCAAGTGAGGATCAGAATCAAAATCGATCAATGGAAATTGCAGATGTGTTACCAGTGCCGGTGGCATGTAAGAGAACCTTCCGTTTCGCGACCGTTGCCAGCACCGCCCCGGCTGGCCTCGTGCCGATGGCACGTAAAAAGCACCATCTGTTCGTGTCCGTTGCCAGCCTCGCCTGGCCCTCGTGCCGGTGGCACATAAATAGCACCATCCGTTCGTGGCCGTTTGCCAGCTCTGTCTGGCACCTGTGCGGGTGGCACGTAAAAAGCACCCACTACACTCTCGGAGTGGTTGGCGTTAGGAAGGGCATCCAGTCGTAGAAACACTGCCAGATTTGACTGGGCCTGATGAAGCCTTCTGGCTTCAAAGACCCCAGTAGAACCGTCCAACCCATGCTAGCATGGAAAACGGACGCTAAACAATGATGATGACTCTCCTGTTGAAGATGATGTATGAGCATTCAGCTTTTGCTGAACGACCTGCACATATGATTTGTTTATAGTGATCAAATGTCCATGCTGCACATTAGCTCACCCTCTCCATCAAATTGACATTGTCTGAATAGGTGCACAAGCGTCAAAGTGATCACAGAGCAACACGAAGTGAAGTATTTTGCTCAAGAACACAATGCACCACCCAGTCTAGGAATCACTAGATCATGAATGCAACACCCTAACCACCAAGCCATGTGCCCTTGATGATATATACATATATATATTTATAAGAAATGAAATGTGCAGGTGCCAGTTTCAAAATTTGAAGAGTAATATTAAATGCATTTAAATAAATTATCATTAAGAGGTGAAGAAATAAATGAGTAACTTCATTTATAATTATAGTAAAAGTTTTAGCATAATTGCCTTTCTTACTAATATCTGTTTTCCAGATATCGAATTAAGAAGATTAAGTTGCACATTATGTTAAAAGCATTCCATTTTCAACATGTGCGTTTAGTTAAGGTATATGAAGAAAATGAAAAAAAAAAATTAAAGTAAATTAATCAACAAACAATAAATTTTTATAGAAATTTATAAAAGCAACTGAAGAAATAAATTCAATATACTGAATTTATGATAGAAAAATTGTTCTACTTGTCATTTTTTTTTTTTTTTTCAATTGTAAATATATTCTGATAAAAAAACCAACAAAAACAAAAAATATTTTTGTGAAACAGACTCGTCTGAATGGAGGGAAAAGATGTCATGGTTAGGGATAATGGCAATTTGTAATTTTCTTATGAGTTGATGTACTGTAGGATTTAGAAAATATATCTAATATTTTGAATGTACATTGGGTTTTGATTATGTCTTCATAATTAAAACAAAGAGTTATAATTGTGGAGAAAAGACAAAATTTAAATGTGACCACTTGAAAACAGAAATTAAATAATCCAAACTAATTGCAGTGGAAATAAAATATTAAGAATGTAACAAATACTTAAGCAATATTAAATACTTTCAAGTTGGGAAAAGTAGGATTGATGCCTGCTATTTTGCATGATTTAGCATAGAATTTTTACAAGTCTGCTGAATATTCAAAATATTTGAAATAGCAGGATATTATTTTTATACAACAGTATTTTAATGTATAAAATGTAGAATCACTTTTTAAAATTATCTTTAGAGATTTTCTATAGAAATTAGTGCCAGCATTGAGAGTTATGACATTTCATATATATAAATGTGTCTGCAAACAATGCAATCAAAGATAGAAAGATAGGTAATGGGTGTGTGTGCATATTTCAGGAATTAATGCTCCTTCAGCACTAGATCCAAACCATTAAACCATCCCAAGCATTGCTTAAACAGCCACTGAATTTAGCAGTGTAACATAATTGGATATACCAATTTTTAATATTAAACAATTGCAGCGTGGAAGGTATTTATAAGCCATTTAAGAAACACACAAAAACCTTTAGATTCACTTCAACATTTAAATTTAATTTGTCAGCACGGAATTTTGTCAGTGAACAGGTCGCGGTCTCAAAGCGCTGAAAATATTTTGACAAATTAAATTTAAATGTTGAAGTGAATCTAACGGTTTTTGTGTGTTTCTTAAATGGCTTATAAACACCTTCCACGCTTCAATTGTTTAATATTAGATACTTTCCTGGCAACTGGAATTAAAATGTAGAATATACTAAGGCTGGTTCAAATGATTATGACACTTCCATATCATAATTTTTGTTTAGATCCCTATCTAAACAAAAAAGAAATCCTTATTTTAAGACTTTTTAATTTCTAAAATAGATGATTATATACTTCATTTTTGTATCTGGTTTGCAAGATTCTTTATATGAATTTGTGTGTTGAAACAAATTTTGTTGTCTAGGGAGAGTCATACCAATATAATTAACACACACACTGATTCAATTCCACTCATTTATTAAATATTTTATTTGCCCCCCCCCCCCCAATCAGATATTTTAATAAACAAGTGGAATTGAACGAGTGTGTGTGTTAATTATTTTGGTATGATGATTCTCCCTAGACACAACAAAAGATGATTATGTAGTTTTAAATTTATTACTGTTTTTAAAATGAAATAGCAAAATGTAGGCAATTTCAGGTCCTTATCCAGAAATTTGAAATAAAAAAGGAGCTGATCTGGTGTTAACAAAATGTTCCAGAAGTATATCTGATAAAAAAAAATGAAGAGAAATCAAACTCCACCTTTAACCAACAAAGGAATTTATAGTGTTGTTCGACTTGCTAGAAATAACAGTTAAATCTCCAACAAATTATACTCTATTGTCTTAAAATGTGGAAGGAGTTATTAGATAATACAATCTTACGTGTGTCTGGAAAAGAAAATTTGATAGTCATGGCTAGAATGTATTTGATCATAGGTTTGTTTTATCACAACAGACTAAGAGTTAAACAACAATAATAATAACTGTTGCTATCTATTTTTTTTTTTTCAAAACTGGTGATGTTGATAAGAAGGCTTAAGTAAAACTATATTTTAGTAAGGGACATCTTAACAGCATTATAGGCCCCTGGGAAGACCATTGCAGTGGGTCCTATAATACTTTTTGACAGCATAAGCACACTGGGCAGTTGCCCAGGAACCTATGGGGTCCTTAGGTAACTGTCCAGTATGCCAATGCTATAAGATGTTACTGATTTTAGTTAGTATAATTAATCTATTATAACTTCAACTAAATGTGGAATGTGAGGTAAAATACCTTGTAAAGGATTATCTTTCAGAACAATATAAAGCAATTAAGAGTAGAAAACAAAAATATTAACATGGTCTACAAAAACATTTTCAGTGGCATCTATAGTATTCTATAAAAGCAAATAAAATATAAGTATTCTGTGATTCTAGAACTAATATATTTCAAGAAAATTACTTATTTAATGTTGTTTGAAACATATCGGTAAGAGATTAAACATTTTGTTTATGTTTATACACACAGATATATATGAGTGTGTATGTGTCTGGCTTAAGTAAAAACAAATTAAAAGAATTCCAGTAGCTATATTTTCCTTCTATTCTCAAGTCTCTTCTAACATTCTCACTTTAGATGGTGTCATCTCACATTCTTACACTTATGTATCACAATTAATATTTAAAGTATCATTTTATATTTGTTAAGTGTGTATAGTATTTGTTATTTGCAATATCCAGGAGTGAGAAGTATGTAACAAAAAGTATAAAATCTGAGATTTTGATTGAAATTTATATGACGACTGTGTTGAGGAAAAAAAAAATTAAACGTTCATTAAGCCTGTATCATGGTTTTCATAGACAAGGAAAAAATTGTTTTCTAAATTTAGTTAGCACCTTTAGTGTGTATGTCTGTTTGAGCATGCGTGCATGTGTGTATACTCATATACACACACAATTTTCAGCCCACTGATGAGTACAGTCAGCCAAACAAAACCATTTGCACAAAAACTTTAGGTTTGGTTGTGAAATCTGGGTTGCCACATATACATGCATATAACAATGCATGAAAATACACATTATATACATACATGTATATATACACCACATACATAATGTACATAAACCTTAGATTTGTTCTTTACATGTGATATGCTTAGATCTAATATACTATTTGTATAACCAGTTTTCTTTTTAAAGTTATTTTCCATGCTTGAAAAACATGAAAAAAAGTTGAAAGACAATTCTTTTCCTTACAGAAAAAAATATATATCATGGGGTTTAAAATGTAGAAAGAATATGAATGGAAAAGCAAAATATATAATGAAATTATTGTATACAGTGCTCAGATGCACCGCAACAAATATGAATAATATGAATAGTAAACTTAATATCTCTGTCCAAAACTAAGATGAAGAATTAATTTCAATAATATTTTGGCAAGTCATTGTCAATTATTTAGAATCCTAAAAAAAAAAAGAAGAAAGAAAAAAGAAAAATAATAATATAAAAAAGCTAAAATTCTAAATTGGTGATAGTGCAGATTTTTCATGTTCCGTCAGTTCTGGATGCCAAAAATCGACAATCAATACAATTCGGTTTTCATTTCCTTGATGCCAGACTTCATGTTCAAAAGAATCATCAAATATTAAAAATTCCCCTTCTTTCCAATGCCTGAGAGAATAAAAAGAAAATACAAGATATTTTAATTTAGTTAATTTATATTTATTATTAAATATTTCTTTGCCTATCCAGAACTGTAGACAGTGTCTGAAATTTTAAGTAAAGCAAAGTTAAATCTTTATTTTCCTACTTGTGAAAATATGCAATTTATTTCAAATGATGTTAGCTGCTTGTAGACAAAAGCTGCTATCACACTATAGATTTAATGTATGTACAACATTATCGTCACCATCATCGTTGTTTAACGTCTGCTTTCCATGCTGGCACGGGTTGGATGGTTTGACTGAGGACTGGCAAGCCAGAAGGCTGCACCAGGGTCCAATCTGATCTGGATGCCCTTCCTAATGCCAACCACTCCAAGAGTGTAGTGGGTGCTTTTACGTGCCACCAGCATGAGGGCCAGTCAGGTGGTACTGGCCACAACCATGCTCAAAAGGTGTTTTTTATGTGCCACCTGCACGGGAGCCAGTCACACAGCACTGGCAACAACCACACTTGAATGTTGTTTATCATATGCCAGTTAAGCAACACTGGCAACAATCACGCTTGAATGGTGCTTTTTTACATGCCACGTCAGCGATTTTGATTTCACTTGCCTCAACAAGTGTTCATAAACAAAGTTTATTGTCCAATGAATGAAGGGTACTCAAGTCGGCTGGTAATACACCACTGGCATAGGCCATGGGTTATGGTCTCACTTGGTTTGTTGGGTCTTCTTAAGCACAGCATATCTCCAAAGGTCTCGGTCACTAGTCATTGCCTCGGTGAGGCAATGACAGGGTCAGACATGGAAATCCAAAGGCACACACACATATACAATAGGCTTCCAGTTTCTGTCTACTAAATCTACTCACATTACTTTGGTCAGTCCAGAGCTATAGCAGATGTATGCCCAAGGTGCAACACAGTAGGACTGAACCTGAAACTGTGGTTGTGAAATGAACTTTTTAACCACACAGCCATGCCTGCACTGATGTATAACAATCCCAAGTAATTGTACATTATTGTTTAGCTCCAGGTCAATTATGACTGAACAGACCTATGTTTAGAAGCCTTTCAACTATGACATTCCTGTCATTTTCTCGAGTATTGTGTAACTAAATTATCCAGTTTGTCCCTCTTTTTTAAGGTATTAGGGTGTGATTTAAAGAAAATTTGGTTTCTATTTTTAGCAGGTCAAATTGCCACATTAGAAGTTTCTTTGTTGGTTCAAACATCCTTGCCAACTTTTACTGAAGTACTAAGTTATGGGGACATAAACAAACCAACAGTGTGTCAAGTAGTGAATGGGTGTGTTTGTGTTTCCTTGTCTTAACATTATGTGGTAGTTGTAAATGAGCACCACTGTCACAAGTGGTGTTGTTCATTTCCAATTTTCTGACAATGTTGATATAAAAACATGCCAAGCCATGGAAGAAGAATGCACTTTATATCACTTGATTCATGAAACAAATATCAAACAATTTACTGAAATATCTAAAAAAAAAAAAAGTTAACAAACATTACCTTGTTTCATTGCCAACTCTTATTTTAACACCATCAGGAATTACTAAGCCAAGATGGGCTCTTAAACGGCAATTTGTTGGACCACAATGTGGCCATACATGACTACCTGGTTTCATGATGGAGAATTTTACCTGCCATATAGAAGAAAAAAATAGTTACACATAAACCTATGTTATGAACATATTAATATGCATTCTTCCATTGTAGCAAGGTTTTAAAAAAGTCTGGAGTAAGACATTCTGTGAGACTTGACCCCCATCTCAGTTCATCTTTGAAGTTTGATACTTCACAAATACTTTTTATTTTGTTTTATTAATGTAATAATTATGATATACTGTATTTTCTGGCATACAAGACAACATAGTATCTAGTGTAAACACTCAAATATTGCCACAATTTTTCAAAATTTTACTGTATTTCACATGGAATTTTTGGTCCTCTAAAGTCTTGTTTGTGTATAAGTTGACCTAAATATTTTGGCTGTATATGTTGTTCTGAAAAATTCAACTTGTATTCCAGAAAATATGGTAATTAGTAAAGCATTAGATGGTTAAATGAATCAAATTAAGTTGTCATGCACAATAGTAGTTTTAAAGCCCAGAGACAGAGATAATTTAGAAGATTCAGAATAATTTTACTATAAAGTTTGATGAAGCATAAAATGATTAAAAAGACTCTCATTCAATTAAAAGAAGTAATATTAATTTGAGTATGGAAATTATAAATTTCTGGCAAATAGATTGTTTGTAAATAGATAAAATTTACATTAGAGATTTTACTCCACATCCTGACACCAACCAAGGGTATTTCTGTGCCTCTACACACAGATGGAATACCATCACACATGCTAGTTAACCCATAACTGGGACCCTGACAGGTGCTACTAATCTGGGTCAAAGAAGACTTGGGAACAATAGTGGCTAAGAGATGGTTCCACACTCCTCAAAGTCTTGGGATCCCTAAACCAGAGTCCCACTAATGGATGCAGTTTAAAGTCATGCCCTGAACCTAAGATGTAACAACAAGACATTCACATATATACTGATAAAAAGATATTCCTACCTGTCCTCTCCTACAGTTGGTAGCATCTTGTAAATTATTAAGTAATGCACAAGTTTTAAGGACATTTAAACAACCTTTTTTATTTCGTTCTCCTGTAGATAGAAAACAATAATCATAAACTTGCCAGTCAAATACTAATTGGCAATAATAATAATAATAATCTACACAAGATACTATCAATTGAATAATACAACTTAAACAAAACAACCCACAAACAAAGGATACCCTCTATACAGCAATTATCCACTGAAATAAACTTCCACCAGCAATCCAGGTAACCAACACATTACACACTCAACACACAATACAAGCAGTAATACAACAAAAGACTGCACCACACCTCAAGACAAAAAAACTTGCAATACAATACCGGGAAGAGTTTGCACATTCCCAACAACAGAAAAGAACACACAATGCTGCTCACACCCCAGCAACATGGAGGTGTAGCAAGTGAAGCAGTAGAAATTTGCCTCAAACTACCAAATGTTGAACAATTATATAATAATAAAACAAAGCTGCTTACTAATTGATCTTTCATGCCTGTTTGATTACAGGATTGTTAAGAAAGAAGATGAAAAACAAACAAAAAATATAATCCTTTAAAATTTGAAATTAAAAGAATTTGGACTATGAAAACTGTAAAAGTTGTACTTATAATAATGGGTGTATTGGGAACTGTAAGTAAAGAAATAGACAAATGGTTGAATGAAATTGGAATAAAATGCATCTGTAGAGCTTCTAGGAAAGTTTGCCTTTTAAGGACAGGAGGGTCTTAAGCACTTGAAAGACTATTGAAAGCTTGTGGATAGCTAAGATTACCTGCTACCCACATAAATTCTACCAGGTATAAGAACGAGTCTGAGTCAATAATAATAATAATCATCTCTACTATAGGCACAAGGCCTGAAATTTTGTAAGAAGGAGCCAGTTGGTTAGATTAACACCAGTGCTTGACTGGTACTTATCTTACTGACCTTAAAAGAATTGAAAGGCAAAGTTGACTGCAGCAGAATTTGAACTCAGAGCAAACAAAATGCCACTCAGCATTTCATCCAACATGCTAATGATTCTGCTAGCTCACCACCTTAATAATAATAAAATAATAAAGATAAAAAATGATGACGATGATGGTGATGCCTCTATTATAATTATTGTTTTTCCATAATGATATCAGTTGGGTGGGTCTGTTGTATGGTGTGTCATTCTTGTCTCAATACTAAATTAAACTCATCCATGAGGCTCACTTACTGATTTTAAAAAAAGGAACATCATATTTTGTGAGCAATAGTGTCATTGACCTGATTAATAATGAGCCAGTCACTGCTTCTATGCATTCATGATGGCTAGAGTGACAAAGCATCAGTGAAATTTGAATAAAATAAATACCATACATTATTTTTGTTTGAAAGCAACAATTTCTCAGTTTTATCCTGCCTGATGTTTACATTTCTAATTGAAATACATTGGAGAGAGGGATGGGGGAAGTCACATATACACAATCATACATACATAACTACATATACTTCCATCATCATCATCATTATCATTTAAAGTCCTTGTTTTTTGAAGGCATTGGGTTGGACAGATGGTTCAACAGGATGAGAAGAGCCAGAGGACTGCATTGAGCTCTAATGTATGCTTTGGCATGCTTATTTTCACTTGATGATACCCTTCCTAATGCCAATAGTGAACTGAGAGCTTTTTAGTGGCACCAATGTTAGACAGATCAAGTAAATCACAAAGAAAGTCATCTTGAAGGAGTTGGGGAGCAGTATTGAGTTGTTGGCTTTATACAAAGTATTGAAAGGCTAAAGTATGATTGAAGAACAGGAACGAGTGTTTTGCAGTGGAGGAGATACATGGCTACCAGAACTGAAAAGGGAGAAACGCCGGTAGTGATGAGGTGTCAGGGTATACCATCTAGGTACAAGAGGGTGGATATAAGAGAGAATAAGAACAAAGAAATGAAGATGGCTGAATGGGTAGGTTTGCAAAAGTGTGAAAGGAGAGTGGTAGATGGTTTGAGATGAGATAGCAGGGAATACAGAAAGTGGTGAACATAAGTAGATGTGTGGACAATGGTGGATCCAGGATGAGGAGGTGATGAATGGTAGTACATAAGAGTAGGTTGGGGGAAAGCAACAGTATAATAAAACCATAGAGAGAGAGAGAACTAGGGAGATAATGTTGAGGTGGAGAGAAAGGAATACACAGTGACAGAGGTGGAGGTTAGAGATATGTAGGAGTGGTTTAGTAAATGACAACTGAAGGTGGAAGGGGACTATTTCTGGCAGATATGGAAAGTTATTCAGTTGGAAACAAAGGAATAAGGGGTGATACTGAAAATGCAAAACAGGTAGCAAGGGAAGTAATTCCAAAGGCTAGGAGAATTAATAGCATGAAAAGGAAGGAGGAGTGAAATGTGTGTAGTTCTGTTCTCATACAATTACAGCAGCTGAGTAAATAGTGCTGTAGTTAGAAATGTGATAGAAGGAAGGGAGTTATGAAAAAGCTTGACAGGAATAGATTGTGTGCAGGAGTATAGACATAAACGATATGCTTTTTGGACTTAATTTTTACTGAGGGGGATGGGTCTTAAGGGGTCTCATCAAGTCTGCATGCACCACATACCCTCAACCTCTATAACTTCTGAAGTTGTGGGAAGAAATAGCAAGGTCAAATCTCAGAACTCTGGGTCACAAAGAAAAGATTTTCTATTACAACACCATTCACATCTTGGAAGCATTATAAGAATTGACCCCAGTGTTAAATTAATGCTTAATTTTAACAACACCGGAAAGATGAAGAGCAAAGTTGACTTTGAAAGACTTTGAACACAAAGGTTGCAACTAAATACAGCAGACATTTCATAGAAGGCTCTAATGATTCTACCAATCCACTGCCTAGGACAAAATTAAATCTTGTAGAAATACATATAAATTTGATTAAATTGTTATAAAGAATTAAGAACAGAAGATAAGGTACTTAAAAATTCCTCCACCACCAATTAATCACTATAGATTACCTCTTTGGTAGAGTGTCATCTGTCTCCACATTCCTCTATCCAGAAGGTTCTCTGCTTCATTAATAAAATCTGTACCAGATCTGCCAAAATACTCCAGGACCTCATCTCGAATCATTTCCCAGTTATTTTGGAGAGTCTAATAAGATAGAAAAGTTGAAGAAAAAATGTATAAATGGTTTAAGTTAGACTACGCACAAATAAATGTTTTAAAAACAAATTTTTAAGCCCTGCAACTCTTATGTTTTTTGTACTATTATGTCATCATCATCGTTTAGCGTCCGCTTTCCATGCTAGCATGGGTTGGACGGTTCAACTGGGGTCTGGGAAGCCAGAAGGCTGCACCAGGCCCAGTCTGATCTGGTAATGTTTCTACGGCTGGATGCCCTTTCTAACGCCAACCACTCCGTGAGTGTAGTGGGTGCTTTTTATGTGCCACCGGCACAGGTGCCAGACGAGGCTGGCAATGGCCACAATCGGGTGGTGCTTTTTATGTGCCACCGGCACGAGGCCACGTTCGGATGGCTCTCTTACGTACCACTGGCACTGGTATCACAGCTGCAACTTCCATTGATGTTGATCGATTTCGAGTTTCACTTGCCTCAACAGGTCTTCACAAGTAGAGTTTTGTGTCCCAAGAAGGAAAGGTATGCATATGTAAATATCTATTAAGAACTACATGAGATGAACTTAGTATGTATATATCTATATGAAAATAGACAGCCCTGCTTATAATTAATATTCTATGAACTGAGGAATTTCAGTTGGCTAGAAATAGCAGCTAAATCTCCATCAAATCACACCGTAATGTCTTAAAAATGAAAAACACATATTAAACAATGTAATGCCAGATATTCAAAGAACGAACATAAATGGAATGTTTTTGATCATAAGTCTGTTTAGTCATGGTTGACTTCAGGCTAAACAACAAAAACATTAATATTCTTATACCAATTGCCTGCATTAAAGTATATTAAAACTTTTATAATAATATATTGAAAACATATAAAAGCAATAATTCATTTTAAAAAATTGCATGTTTTAATAATCTGGTTACATTCCAATTGATTTTTGTGACATATGACAGATAACTTTCACAATTTATTTAAATCTAAATATACAATATACTCTTTATTTATATTTGATACTATGATGATGTCAGAACTTACCAAAAATAATGAATAACAACAACAAAAACACATAAAACAAAAACATACATCATGTGACTGGGACTTCTTTTTTGTATTATTTTCTTCATTTTGGATATATTATCTACATGATGTTTCAACTGGTTCTCTCTTCAAACATCTTCAAGTGATTATTTCTGAACTAGGTCATGGTATGAATCTTGAATATTCGAATCAGTTGGTACAATAAATTTTCTAGCTTCAATCCCTGACCTAGCACAGTTAATCACTTGAAGCTAACTGAGTATGAATAACAATCAAAACATTATGTTAAAAACACATCTAAAATGAAGAAATAGTTTTGTAAAACAGATATCAGTATGAACTCAGCTCAGAAAAAATCCAGAGGTATATCTGTTTGGGCATTGAATTAACAAGGTCTTTCTGGTCTTTGTTTTCTTAAAAACCATTAGAAAAGTATGTAATAGGTTGTGAGAAGTCTAATTTTTCTTTTTAATTCCTACCTGTTAATTTGTGCCAGAAATTCAATTCTTGAAACGTGTCATAAATAATGATGGAATAATATTTTGAACTGTTGACATAACTTCCTTTGTTTTTTTCTAAAATATTACTTTACTCTTTGTTTGCTGTCTGATAATATCTTATTCATATTTGCTCATACTGAAAATGAACTTACATACTTGTCCCTAATTAGCAATGCTAATGCTTATTTTTAACCAGTGTTCATGTAGGATCAGGTTTGATCCCATTTCACAATATGTTGGATACACATCTTTCAGAACCTTAACTCGATCTAATCCCAATGAGTAAAATTGAGTAAACAGAAACTCCTAAATACTTTTGGGCAGACTGCATCTGTTATCAGATAGTGGACTTAATCCATCACCTAGTTTCACGTTCACTTGAGTGTCTTTAACGGAGTTTACTAATCACCAAACTTCTAATCAAAAGTGTTCCGATTG
This sequence comes from Octopus sinensis, assembly GCF_006345805.1. Lineage (NCBI taxonomy): Eukaryota > Metazoa > Mollusca > Cephalopoda > Octopoda > Octopodidae > Octopus > Octopus sinensis. The sequence continues at coordinate 70,658,878 of NC_042999.1, read as the reverse complement.
TGACCATCCTATTTCTTTCAGATGTAAATTATCTAGAAATACACTATCTAATCATTCTTTATTGTGTGATGTGAGGGAGATTTTGGACATTATTTCTAGCTAGTTGAGGACTTCCTAGTAGTTTCTCAATGGCTCACATGATGAGGATGGTAGTGGTATTGTTGATGTTGATTAGCCCAAAGTTAGCAATGATCCGACAAACCTAAAGTCAAAGACATTCCAACCTCAATCACTCTGTCTTCCTTTTAAACATCATGTATCTAGAATTACATTTTTTAAGACTGTAGAACGTGATCTAAGGGAGATTTGACTGCAATTTCTAGCAGGCCAAGTGAATATGTATAAGCAAGATTATGGAGTATGTTGGAAAAATATTGGTGACTGTTTAGAATATCATTCAGGAAGTTAAAATATGATGAGCAATGAAATCACATTGAAAATTAACAAACCTCAATTGCATTTTGATAAGGTAATTCTTCAGGATCCCACCATGGTTTGGCTGTAAGTCTTTCAACATTATATAAAGAGCGCTGGTCTCTGGAGAGGAATAGCTTTTTGGCAGCTCCATCATCGTAAACTTCTTTAGCCTGTAGATAAAAAAATATTATACATTCATATACACACAGACAAAATCTATATACACACATGTGCATGCACAAAGTTGACCATATCGAGATTAATAGGTCAAAAGAATATTGGTAGAACTTTAAAACTAAAACAGCCATCAAGTTAAAACACAACCAGCCAGATATTGTTGTGTAGGTCCACAAAGAAATCAGCTGCCTTCAGGTCACCAACATGGTTAGAAAAATACAAGAGAAAGAGGACATCTATGAGCCATTGATAAGAAGTTTGCAAATCCAGTACAATAAGATACACTTCCAGTTTCATACCTATTATTATTGTATCAACACGATATATACCAACACATGGGGAGAGAATGCAAATCCTCAATTCATATGCTACAAATGATCAAGATATCTGGGACAATAAAAATCTGTAAGATCTTAAGATTTAAAGGCTGATAATTAAAGATGTTTTCATTTACAACTTTGCTACCAAGCAGGTGGCTAGTCAAAAGAGAAAGGGAAGAACATACATACATATACTGGCAGAAATATCTGCTATCGTCACATCATCCTGAAGATGGGACTATGAAAGTTTATAAACATTGATGATACATTTAAGAACTTTATTGTTGCAAAGCTTTGATCAAAGTTAAAAAGTAACAACTTTCAGTTAGGTAGACTAAACCGGTCAGACTTGAATGTTTTAACAATAGACTCAGAACAATGCTGAAGTTAGGATAAAACTACAGATATTGTAGTGTCCATTTCACCTGGGCACAGCTGCAGTCTCATAAATAATAAAGAAACATAATTAAAGAAATTTTAATTACCTTTTTTGTATCTCCAATACGCTGGTAGGCATCTCCAAGATGAAAGTAGAATCTTGCATCAACTGCACTCTTATCTCCACTTTCAATACCAGACTTCAAGTATGGAATAGCTTTTGCTGGATTGTTATCGCTAACCTTGATAATAAATCCTAAATGAGCCATGGCAAAGCCATTGTCAGCATCAAGTTTTAATACCTGAAATGATAATTGTATCCCATGAGATATATTCTGACTAAACTAGTATAAACATTATATATATATACACATGTTTATGTGTGCATGCATCTATCTATATATATATATATGTGGGTGGGTGTGTATGTATATATATATATATATATATATATATATATATATATATAGTTATCCGTAATAAGGGTGAAATTAATTAATTTGGAAAAATTATCAATTACACCAAGTAGTCTTTGGCATGTAAAAGCCTCATTCGAGGAAAATTTAAGTAATACTAAGCAATAAGGGTTTAGCAACGAGTTGCCTTACCACATACCGAATTTAGAAATAGCAGTCAAAGGGTTATAGCTATTTCTTCTACTAAAAAGGGAGTTTACTGAGATCTCCCTTTTTAGTAGAAGAAATAGCTATAACCCTTTGACTGCTATTTCTAAATTCGGTATGTGGTAAGGCAACTCGTTGCTAAACCCTTATTGCTTAGTATATATATATATATATATTTTCAAACTCTTGTTGATACTCCTTTGGATTACTCAACAAGCCATGGTTCACTTGCTCACATTGTTGCCTGATGAACTTCAGAGTGATATAATGTATTGTGCAATTTAAATAATTGTATAATGCTCACATCAAAATAAAAGCTCCAAATGAAATAATTGTAGCAACACTTGAAACCTTATTCATCTGTTTTAAATTATTTTTTATTATATAAACACACTTGTGTGTGTGTATCTATTAGGTCATTAAGTATGAAATTTGTAGAATAGAAAAAAAGTTTGCTAATGTTTTACAAATACAAGGAATAGTTTTATTCATCAAAGTATGCACCCATATTGTCAATACACTTTTACTAGTTCAGCAGCAGCTTGTCCTGCTCAGAACTGTAAAAGCCTGGCAATAAAGTCTTAGAAGGCCTGTTTTACAGGATCATCAGAATTAAATTTTTTTCCTATCAAAAAGTTATCCAAATTCTGGAAGAAGTGGTAGTCAGAAGGGACAAGATCAGGTGAGCATAATGGATGATGGAGAACTTCCAACTCCTGTAGTTTCACCAATGTCATTTTTGTAATGTGTGGTTTGGCATTATCTTGCAATAAAATAGGAGTGGATCTGTTGACTAATCTAGGCTGTTTTTTGTAAGTTTCTGCATCATTTGGTCCAGTTGGCTGCAGTATACTTCAGCCATAATTGAAGAACCAGGTTTAATGAAATCATAATGGATCACACCTGTGCCAGACCACCAAGCACACACCATCAATTTCTTTTGATGAATTTTGCTTTTTGGACTGTGTTTTAGTGGTTCGTCTTTGTCCAACCAATGTGCTGAATGTTTACAGTTGTTGTACTGGATCCATTTCTCATCACATGTTACAATTTGATTAAGAAATGAGTCATTTTTGTAACAAGAAAGTAGCATAATACAGGCTTCCAAACGTTGGAAGAGAACCAACCAACTGGAACGACTTATGATTGTATCCACAAGGAAACTAACCAAGCAGAACGACAAGCTTGACTATGGGAAAAAAATGTCACCAGAATTTTCATGAATCAAAAATCAGATCCACTCACGGAAAAAAATTATAAATTCATCTGATCCCAAAACATACCACAACAAGCGAAAGCATCTCTTAGAAGAGGATCAGAAAAACTGTAAACCGAATTCCCATTTGTTTACTATTTTCATTTCACACTTGTTTTTTTCAGTATGACTTGTTGGCCATCACTAAAATTAATGAACTTTGTACATTCAAACAAATTGATATACAGTTTTAATTTTATTGACTGCTACGAACATTCAAACTTACACCTGTTTTGAACATGTTAATTTATCAACATTGAAACATTTTAATTTGTCAATATTGAAACTTTTAAAGATGTTTTTTCTAATTTTAAACTTTTACCATTGATAAACAAAAAATATTGTTGAAACTAGTTTGGTATATATGTAAATAGATGTATTTTAAACATTTACGTGTTTTTGAAATTTAGGTGCATTTTCAACAACACACTTTCCTATATTTTTTCCTGCATGGAAACACCACCCTCTCTTTTGTTATATATATATATATATATGCATTAATGAAAACAAATTTAACAGTACCCCAGTTTTTGTTTTCCTTTTTTTATTTTTTGAAAATGACTTTTACTACTTCTTACTAATACCTGTATGTTTTCTTTGGAACAATTTCCAAAGTCTCATCATCTGGAAATGATTTTAGTGAATGTAGAAAGATACAAAGAAGTAATCAAAGTTATTTTCTTTAAAAAACAAGCAAGCTCCAAACGAAAATGATTTATATCCTCATCATCATCATTTAATGTCCATTTTCCATGCTGGCATGGGTTGGACAGTCTAACAGGGGCTGGCCAGCTGAAGAGCTGCTCAGGTTCTATGTTTGGTTTGGCATGGTTTCTATGGGTGGATGCCATTCCTAATGCCAGCCACTTTACAAAGGGTACTGTGTGCTTTTATGTAGCACAGGTATGGGTACTGTTTATATGGTACCAGCACCCATGAGCCCACAAAATTAGAAATGTTCAGTAGAAGAAGGAAACTGGGGACTTGTCTGTATTCAAGGACAACCACAATTTTACTTAGTATGTATGTGTATGCATATATATATATATATATAATATATATATATATGAAGCAAATTGCTTCCTGGAATCTTAGCCAGGATTCGAAACCCAGTCAAGATTTTTCTATGAGTCCCTTCTTACTGTTTTATGCATTAGCTCTAAGAAATTTATGAGAGTCAACAGTTCTATAGTTTTTCCTGAAAATTCTTTGTTAAATATAGTTCAGATGAGATAACATAAAAAATCCTTTGTTTAAGTAGGAAAATATTATAAATACAGAACCCAAATTCAATTCTACTTTCACCTGGTGAAAGGAGCACTTCTGGCATGTCACAAAGCGACTTTACAACTTTCACCATCTCTCCTCATCAATCCAGAGAGGTCAATTCTGCTACTCTTTCCCTCTCCTGCTTCCTTCTAGAAATTAAAAAAGGATAAATTCAACTATCTATGAAATGGACAGTAGCACTTCAACTAATCTTTATACAACAACTAGAAGCAGTTGTCTTTTACATTGTAACAGTAAAATAAAGGCCATTTCAACTATTATTTTCTTTTGTCATTTATTTCATGGAATACTTCAAACCATAACCATTACATACTTCGTGACACCTGAGAATCGAACTTTAATCTGTCTATATCTCAACCAAAGCATAATATATAAACAACTACACATAACTGTGATGCCAACATGTGAACAGCTGCACAGAATATTTACATGTGTGTGTGTATGTGCACACATGCATATGTTAGAAATCAGCAGCTCCTCATAGTTTTCTGCCATTTGCAGTATTCTGTTAGCATTGAAATTAACTGATTGTATAGTAAGATATCAATTGAGTTAATTCTTATGGGTAATTACCAACAGAACCAGGACATTTCTATATCTAATAAGATTCCACTTTCCAACTAAGGATATATATATCATAAATTTTTTTAATAGCAATAATATTAAAGTCAGCTACTGTGGTCTGGACCACAATATACTCCTCATATTTCACTTTATAACCTAAGATAACCAATCAAGCAAATTATCCCTACATCCAATTTATAACTACAGTAACCTCACAAATGTCTACTTAGAGACTCTAAAGCAGTGATATATAGAGCAACCATATAACCAGCTGATAGTATTGAGAAAAATTCTAATGAACTCAATTCCCTTAAGAATCAATGTAATTAAAATATACATTCATTCAGATCAGTTGATGGAAAGAACTACACCATTCTAAACCAGTTTGTTTGCAAGCAAAGGGACCATGGAACTGAATAGGTTTCTATAACTTATAATATCGTAGGTAGAGCTATCCTATGCTATAAAAGAGTTGGATATTATAGATTAGGTTTGATTGAAAAAACTGGCATATTGAGGGAGGTTGCAAAGTCAGTTTTGGAAGATTCATCTTAACAGGTGTAATAAACCAACTACTGGTAGTGGGGGTGCTGACTGGGAAATTCCAAATCCTGAAATAATCAGTGATATTTTTAAACAAAAGACCTGAGATATCATCTACTGCCATTGTCTACAATTTCTTCTGGAAAAATTCCATCTATCTGGAGAAGTTTCTAGATTTGCATATGCATCAAAATCTACATGTCCAAATCAAAGCAGGATAGCTACCCTTGATAGGTGCAGTCAAATCTGAGTGTTCTTCCCTATATAACAGCAGAACAAATTAACAGCAACAATATAATCTGCAATCGTGTGACACATGCTGCAGCCAGGGCAATGAGAATCAGCCATTTCAGTGTTTTGTCAACACAACCCATTCATCTCAGTGTTGCTTGACTGAGTGCAAGTTGTATAAAACAAAGTGAATCATCGATTAACTCTGAATAAATATAAACTCTACATCGTGTATGGAGTAAGCTTTTGTTTGTAGCAAAAACATGCATATTATATGGGTTTGTGTTATGAAGTGGGTATACATGTCTGGTGTATATAGTATTACACAAATAAACAGTTGGTTGTGGTTATCTAAAAATAACCTATTACAGAAATATATGTTAACACAGAATGCACTCTGTACTACTCGAGGGTCGGTACGATACTGTTCAACTAATGACTGTTGAACCAATACACATCAGACTAACATGGTAAATCAACACGGTCGAACTAACTCCGTCAACTCCCCACCTGACAGTTCACTCAGTTCTTATTTATTGTAATCGGTTAGTCCACCTTCAGTCATGTGGGGTGTTCAGGATTCTCCCATAACAGTTTGGGTCATAAAGCCAAACAAAAGAAGGATGAACATGAAAAAGTTGAATTTTAAATGTCGTAAAAGTCAGAACACACAAAAGTTTGAAAGACTAAATATTCAGCAAAATGGACATAATTTGTTACTCACATAACATATTCATACATTTTTCATTACACTACATCAAAGTTAAAATTTTAGAAAAATATAAGAAGAAAAGCAATCTTAAAAACATTTATTTAGTTTTAAAAGGCTTGTGTAATTGCTTATCTCCCTTCACCAACACTTTTTTGTGGCATAATTGGGATGAGGTAGTCAAGCATGACCTCAGAGCGTTGGGCCTCACTGAGGCAATGGCGAAGGACTGAGATCTCTGGAGATGTGCTGTGACTACTAAGACCCGGGATGCTTCCGGCACCAGTTCCGCATACCCCCTGCACATCCAAAGTACCTTGGATCCCGGAACATCTCGCTGTGCTTGAGGAGACCTGTTGAGTCAAGTGCATATACATGAACATTGAACCAAATATCAATGGAAACAGTAGCTGTGATACCTGTGCCGGTGGCACATAAAAAGCACCATCCGAACGTAACAGTAGTTGTGATACCTGTGCCGGTGACACATAAAAAGCACCATCCGAACGTGGCCGTTGCCAGTGCAGCCTCCACTGGCTTCTGTGCCAGTGGCACATAAAAAGCACCATCCGAATGTAACCGATGCCAACCCCGCCTCGAATGGCTTCTGTGCCGGTGACACATGAACATCGAACCAAATATCAATGGAAACAGTAGTTGTGATACCTGTGCCGGTGGCACATAAAAAGCACCATCCGAACATGACCGATGCCAACCCTGCCTCGAATGGCTTCTGTGCCGGTGGCACATAAAAAGCACCATCCGAACGTGGCCGATGCCAGCACCGCCCCAACTGGCTTCTGTCCCGGTGGCACATAAAAAACACCATCCGAGCGTGGCCGACGCCAGCACCACCTCGACTGGCTTCTGTGCCGGTGGCACATAAAAAGCAGCAACCGATCATGGGATCCCAGAACATCTTGCTGTGCTTGAGGAGACCTGTTGAGTCAAGTGCATGTACATGAACATCAAACCAAATATCAATGGAAACAGTAGTTGTGATACCTGTGCCGGTGACACATAAAAAGCACCATCCGAACGTGGCCGTTGCCAGTGCAGCCTTCACTGGCTTTTGTGCCGGTGGCACATAAAAAGCACCATCCAAACGTGACCGATGCCAACCCTGCCTCGAATGGCTTCTGTGCCGGTGGCACATAAAAAGCACCATCCGAACGTGGCCGATGCCAGACCCCTCTGGCACCTGTGCAGGTGGCACGTAAAAAGCACCCACTACACTCGCGGAGTGGTTGGCGTTAGGAAGGGCATCCAGCTGTAGAAACACTGCCAGATCAGACTGGAGCCTGGGGCAGCCCCTGGCTCCCCAGACCTCGGTCGAACCGTCCAACCCGTGCTAGCACGGAAAACGGACGTTAAACGATGATGATGAATTCCGGCCAATTAATCATTTCATTTATGTTTTATTAAAGGAAGAAAAAGTTGTAAGTAAATATGCTCACCATGTCTCACTTGCCTTTGTTATTTTCAGGTAGTGTGATAAAAAAGTAGACAGGTTTACTTTGTACTTAAATATATATTCTCTTTTTCTTAGTACATTTCCTTGAAACTACTTCAAAAGGGAGCATAACGCTTTGTTTCTTTAATGTCACTTAACTACCATAAATTAGATACTTCAGTTTTGAATTTTGTCAAGTCCTAAAAAGTTTAAATAAACTATGTTTCTCTAAGTCTTTACAATTAGTGGGGTGTGTTAAATGGCTTAGTCTGGTGATCTTGTGTTTTTCTTGGAAGCTCAAAGGAATATCCAGAAATATCTGCATTTGTTGACATTCATATGAATGAAATTCTTTTGAGAATGGTATAAATTTTGGAGTTTTGTACTGCTTGAGTATGACATACTATTTAAGAATTTCTCACTTGAATTTTAATTTAGTTCAATATATTTTCAATTTCTAAATATAGTTGAAGAATTTAGTTCATCATATTTTTGGATGAAGAGGTGTAATTCAAATAGCAGTATTTGAATTTATCATGTCATTCCAGTATGTTAGTTTTCAGTATCTAAGTTTTGTTTTGTGAAGATGGCCTTGGCATCATTGATTATTGTTTCCATATTGCATAACTGATAGGGAGAACATGAATCTTTGTTTCAACTGGTTTGGATTGGTTTCTTATAATTATATTTTTTTGTTTGATGTATGACTATAGTTTAGTTTCAAATTATTTCTATTGAATAATTTCTTATAACAAAGGTTATTTGAAAATAATTGTTTTTTACACCTAAGAAATGTTTAACTATGTTGGATTGCATGTTTAATGAGAAAGTTTGATTGAACTAGATGATTTTCTGTAAACTTTATTTAACAAGTTAGAGATTCCTCTTCTAATACTTTTTACGTAGGTTTAGAAAACCACAGGTAGGATTGAAATCTTTGTTGATGAACATGAGGAGCATCCAACCATACAAACCACACCAAAACAAATGACTGTAGCCTTGTGCAGCTCTCCAGCATGCCAGCACCTGTCAAACTGTCCAATTTGTGCCAGCATGGAAAACTGCCATTAAATGATGATGATGATGAAACTAGAAATAACAAAAGCTTCCTGAACTTTTTATAAACAATTACTTCACTTCTTTTCTACTGAGCAGAACTTTTTTGCTAACTTTACTTTAAAAACCATTCATTTCCAGATTTTGTTTTCATGTCTTCAATTCTTTCACTGATTTTGAAATAAGAACAAGGTCATCAGCACAGGGAAGTTCCTGTTAGCCTTAAACTCCTCTGTTATGGCCTAAGAATACTGTCTGCATGCTAAATTCATTGCATCTCTGTACACGGCTTCTACAAACACGTTATCAACTCCCGGTTTCTTTCGCAGTTTCCAGATGATGGTGCAAAGGACTCTGACAAAGGCCTTCTCTAGGTCAACAAATGCTGAGTACAAAAGCATGCTCCTAGCTAGGTACTTTTTCAGTTGTTTCACTGGGAAGATGGAATCAGTTGTACCTTTTACTAGTACAAAACTAAACTATCTCATTCAGGTAAATCTTGCTAATAAATTTTAGAATAACTCTTACTATAACTTTCATAACTTGATCCAAATTTTGATGCCTCTGTAGTCTGCTTTCTTTAGTGCATCACCTTTGTCTCTGTAATGGTTTAATATTGTTGTTGCTTTGCCAGTCTTTGGGTACAACACTTTCCTATATTACGTAATAAACTATTCAAGTGACTAGCCTATACCCTACTTCACCAGCTATTTTAAACATTTCAGCAGCTGTCACCAATGGATCAGCTGCTTTCTTTGCCTTTATATCTTTAACCACTTCAGCTCTTATACTGTCATCAACTTTAATAGCTGGTACTTCTGTTGGGTTTTCTTGGATTAGACTCTCTCCTATGCATTCTCCAGCATTGAACAGCATCTCACAGTAGCAATTCTATGCCCCTTTCTTTTCAGTATCAGTGAGAGCAAATGCACTGTTATCATTCCATATACAATTTGCCCTAATGATTATTCACTCTTTCTAGTACATGTTTAGAAATGGTGAGTAGCATTACCTCTAATCCTGATGTTGGTGAACATGTGGAAACTTCTTTTTCTGTCTCTTCTCTTGCTAAATATAACTGACATCACACTTCTCTTCAACATGATATTTTACACACACACACAAATACCTGGGGTTGGCTAGTTCATAGAAAAATGGTCAGGTCATTAAGAATAAAGAACTCAAAGTGAGATATCTGAATGCCAGTAGATTTTTATCCATAACATTAGGGATATAATGGAAGATACTTGCTTAACTCTGAGAATTTGCTACACACCCACACACCCACATTCACACAGAGGAATAAATTATCCAGGCAAGTACCATGCAAGTACTTGGTTATAATCTAAGTTATGGTTAACTGCATTGCATTGTAAGGAGCACCTAGGATTACCTATGATAAACAATCCCAATATATTTCATCCGGTGGGAAAATCTTGAGTTCACTTAACTGGATTGTAAATATTTTACCAAGTGTATATCCAAGATAATTACAATGAATATGGAGATTAGTACAACAGCACATTTTTTTATATTTCTAATCATTTATACAGCATATTTGATTTAAATGTGTCTGATGCACATTTCTGTGAATAAGACATCTAGCAATTGTACTTGTATCCAGTTACTTTCAACTGGTTATTAGTCTAAGCAACTTTATTCAAGGTCCATCCACTGACATGGTCTGAAGCGAACTGAGTGTATATAGTTTAGCTAGCATTATTTTGTTAGGTTACTATAGTTTTTGAGCGTAAAGAATGTGAGATTTTGACACCTGATACAGATAGTCTCTGTTACCTAGGTAACATGATTAGCAATGAAACCTAGGGAGAGAAAGACCAGGAAGACATGGAATTAAGTAGTGAAAAACCAAACTCAGAATGTTAAGCTTCATGGAGGAGAAGACAAAGGACCAAGATGATTGGCAATTTGTTGTACCTAAGAAGATTCATTATCGCAATAAATATGAGGCCTTTAAAGCACAATATCTATATTTATACTCCCTACAACTAACTTCCTTGATGAGTCTCTCCCCAGCAATTCATCTTTCTAAAACCTACCCCTTGATCACTCTTTCAATTACTATTCATTCAGCTGCTGTAATAAAAAGAGAGCAGAACTGCATATATTTCATCCCCACCTTTATACTACCTGTTATCATTTTCTTTGTCACCAGCATCCTCAATATCATCCATTATCCCCTTATTTTCCTCTGAATGTGCTTTTCTCTTCCCTTTTTCACCTGTACATCAACTCACTCTACCAATGCCAGCCCCCCACCACTTCTGTCCATCACTTACTATTTCCACAATTTACCTTTACATTGTCCCTGGCATTATACAACTTACCTCACCTCCACACACACATACTTCACACTGGCTGTGCTACCACCTATTACCTCCTTCACCCACTCCTATTTCCTCCACCTCATCCACCAAACTGATATTCACCACAGACCTTGTGTTCATCCATGAGCATCATTCACTGCATTCACCTTCATCCCCATCTCACCTTTCACATTCTCACAAACTTACCTATCCACTCACCTTGTCTGCTCCTCTCTTCCACCTCTCTTATATTCATTTTCCGGTAACATAGGGATATTCCCTAGCATCTCATCACCACCATATCTCTTTCCAACTGGGTAGTCATGTAACATCTCTACAGCAATACACCTGTTCCTGTCCCTCTACCAAATGTTAACATCTCATCACCTAGCACAAAGCCACTTCCCTCAATACTTCATAGCCACTCAGTAGTAGTGCTTCGTCTTACAAGTTATTAGGTGACTTTACTAGTGATGTAAAAAGCACACAGTACACTTTATGAAATAGTTATGTTAGGAAGGGCACCAAGTTGCAGAAACCATGCAAAAGCAGGAGTAGAACTTGTCACGTTTCCTGGCTCATTGGCTCATGTCAAATGATACAACTCATACCACCATGAAACATGGACATTATAAACAATGATGATGATGATAACAATGATAAAACACACACACTCACAGATATTAACATAACACCATCAGTCCCATTCAGTATCCAGGTTCCATGCTGGCATAGGTTAGATGATTTAACAGGAGCCAAGAAATGAAAGGACCATACCATGTTGCAATGTCACACAGGCATGGTTTCTACAGCTGGATGCCCTTCCTAATGCAACCATTTTATACCATGTACTGGGTGCATTTTTGTGCCACCAACAGTAACGAGTTTGTCATGCAGCTTGTAAGACTATGAATCCCAAGAGATTGGACACGAAGGGTAAAAGTATAAGAGAAAGGGCCAGAGCAAAACAGACTTTTTGTGATATATATATATATATATATATATATATCTATATATATATATTATCATCATCATCATCATTTCTTTTACTAGTTTTCAGCCAGACGTTGGAGCCATGCTGGAGCACCACCATTCAGTGTTTTTGAGTCTCCTTTTGGTACTGTTTTTGGTGAAGATGCGAGTTGTATAAAGCTGCTCTTCTTTATGCCTCCTGCTTTGATGTGGGCGCATCTGGGATTTCAGATAGAAATTTGTCAAGATGCTTTTTGAACATTCCACATCTACACCTTGCAGATCACTTGGGTTCCTTGGCAGGATGTTAAACTATTGCATTCCCCTGAAACCTAAGCTGTTGCAATACTGGGTCCTTATATGTGATGAAGAAGACAGTATCTTTGGTATTATCCAGCGCCATCCAATTCAGTGGTTGTTATAGCTTTTAATTCCAAAGTTGGGAGCTGGATCTGTCAGGATCTTCCATATGTATATTACTGCATACCTTTCTCGCTTTCTCTCCAGGGAGTAAAGTTTCAGTTCTTGTAGCCTCTTTCAGTAGTTCATCTGTTTCACTGAGTCAGTCTTTGGATTGCCACAAGTTCAGCCACCAATTTGACACTCTGTGGCAAACACAGTTTGGAGCAGTAATCCAGATGACTGAGGACAAATGTCCTCCATAAGAGTAGCAAGGTATCCTTACTTCTGGTTCTGAATGATCTAGGGATACATCCAACTACTCACCTTCACAGTGTTGCCATCCTGGCAATATGCACATGGAATGTTGCATCACTACTCATGTGTATTCCCAGGTCATGCACCGATTCTAACTCTGGTCCTATGTATTCCGATTGTAGTCTTTTTTGTGGACCGATAAAGAAGTGCTTGAAACTTATCATCCCTATCCATCACAATCCCATATACTTACTTACCCATCCAATCCACTTTGTCTTCCTGCAATTTGAGGAGGTGCCCTGACACATCACCACCATTATCTCTTTTCTTTTTCAACTGAATTAACTGTATATCTCCCTACAGCAATACACTTGTTCCTGTGCCTCTCACTTACTTTAGTCCCTCATCACCTGGTATAATGCCACCTCCCTGAATACTACTCTTTCCTTCAGTTGAAGGAGGGAGCTTGTCTTGTGAGTCACTTGGTGACCTCACTAGTGCTGGTACCCTGTAAAAAGCCCCCAGTACACTCTGTAAAGTGACTGGTGTTAGGAAGGGCATCTAGCTGTAGAAACCATACCAAAGCAGACATTGGAATTTGATTCAACCCTCTGGCTTATCAGTTTTTGTCAAATCATTAAGCCTATGGCAGCATGGAAAACAGACATTAAATGATGATGATGAGGATTATGATGACGTCCTACGACTTGATTCTTATGAATCCATATGTATATATATATTTATATATATTATATATATACATATATACATATATATACATACATATATACACATATACTATACCTACACACAAATACATACATATATACACATACATACATATTACATATATACATACATACATATATATACATACATATATATACATCATATATATACATACATATATATACATACATATACTACATATATATACATACATACATATACATACATATATATATACATATATATATATACATATATATATATACATACATATATATACAATATATACATACATATATATATACATACATATACATACATATATACATATATAATAATACATATATATATATAAACTATATATATACATACATATATATATATACATATATATATTACATACATATTTATATATATATATACATATATATACATACAATTTATATATATATTATACATACAATATATACATAATATTTATATATACATACATATTTATATATATATACATACATATATATATATATTACATACATAATATATACATATTTATATATATATATACATACATATATATATATACATACATATATATATATATACATACATATATATATATATACATAATATATATATAATACATACAATATATATACATACATATATATAACATACATATATATATATATATATACACAATAATATATACATACATATATATATACATACATATATATATATACATACATATATATATATATACATACATATATATATACATACATATATATATACATACATATATATATACATATATATATATATACATACATATTATATACATATATATATTATACATATTTATATATACATATATATATATATACATATTTATATATATATATATATACATATATATATACATATTTATATATATACATACATATACATATATATATATACATAATTATATATATACATACATATATATATATATACATATTTATATATATATATACATATTTATATATATATATACATACATATATATACATATTTATATATATATACATACATATATATACATACATATATATATACATACATATATATATACATACATATATATATACATACATATATATATACATACATATATATATATACATACATATATATATATAATACATATACATACATACATATACATACATATATATACATACATATATATACATACATATATATACATATATATATACATACATATATATATACATACATATATATATACATACATATATATATACATACATATATATATACATACATATATATACATTCATATATATACACACACATATATATATACATTCATA
>NC_042999.1:70621298-70633798 GCF_006345805.1 Octopus sinensis | reverse complement strand
TATATATACACATACATATATATATACACATACATATATATATACATACATATACATAATATATACACATACATATAATATATATATACACATACATATACATATATATACAACATACATATACATATATATATACACATACATATACATATATATATATATACACATACATATAATATAACACATATAACACATACATATATATATATACATACATATATATATATACATACATATATATATATACATACATATATATATATACATACATATATATATACATACATATATATATAACATACATATTAATAACATACATATATATATACATACATATATACATATACATACATACATATATATATAACATACATATATATACATACATACATATATATACATACATATATATATATATACATACATATATATATATATACATACAATATATATAACATACATTATATATATACATAATATATAATATACATACATATATATATATACATACATATATATATATATATATATATATATATATACATACATACATATATTATATAATACATATATATATAATATATATACATACATACTATATATACATACATATATATATATATATAATATACATATATACATATATATATATATATATACATACATATATATATATATATACATATATACATATATATATACATATATATATATATATATATACATATATACATACATATATATATACATACATATATATACATACATAATATATATACATACATATATACACATATATATATATACACACTCACAAACACATATATATATATATATACTCATATGGTGGCGAGCTGACAGAAACGTTAGCATGCCGGGTGAAATGCGTAGCCATATTTCGTCTGCC
The DNA here is from genome assembly GCF_006345805.1 of Octopus sinensis. Classification (NCBI taxonomy): domain Eukaryota; kingdom Metazoa; phylum Mollusca; class Cephalopoda; order Octopoda; family Octopodidae; genus Octopus; species Octopus sinensis. The sequence continues at coordinate 70,632,891 of NC_042999.1, read as the reverse complement.
ATTACGTTCTGAGTTCAAATTCCACCGATGTCGACTTTGCCTTTCATCCTTTCAGTGTCGATTAAATAAGTACCAGTTACGCACTGGGGTTGATGTAATCGACTTAATCAGTTTGTCTGTCCTTGTTTGTCGCCTCTGCGTTTAGCCCCTTGTGGGTAGTAAAGAAATATATATATATATACTCATATACATACACATACATTAATAGTAACAAGAAGAAGAATTCACATGTGTTGATATGTAAAGCGGTAATGCAGCTTAAATACTAGTTAAGTGGAAACAGATTGGTTGAAACTAGAAATTTTTATATGAGTTGAAGCTTTTCATCATGCAGCCATTTTGAGTAGAAATGATGCAATAGCAAGATGGCAGATACAACTTACTTTTCTGATTGGTTAGCATGGATCTCACGTGAGATTTATAGTGATATGGCTCAAGGGAGATCAGTCTCACAGGAATTGAAAGAAAAATTAGAATGAAGGGGAGATAATTATATATATGGAGGTAGAGCACATGCTAAAAATTTCAGGCCTGTGTTTCAGTCTTCACATATCAGCAGTATATAGAATGAATTGTCAGAAGAAAATTAATCATGTTCTCCCAAGAAAATAATTTGCTGACTTAACCTCATCATGGCTTTTGCCAAGATGCTGCCTTATGCAACGCCTGCAGTACTATGATGAGGTGCTGAAACAGTCACTCAACCATTTAACCATGGATGTTATAAATCATGATGTTTTGGGAGAGATTATGCTTGATCTCAGCATAATCTGGAGATCTGAAGAGTGGCTGCATGACTTTTTTAAGGGATAAAAGTCAGAGGGTCACAACCATCAGTGATCTCTCTCAAAGGAACACACTAGTTTTGAATGGAGTTCCATAGAGACTTGTCTTGGGGATGAGGGCCATTGCTGTATGTTGTGGTTGTGTTAGACAAGCCCTTATACAAACAGTCATTCTCACAAGTCATGCCGATGATATAAAAGTATTTTCAACAATAAAGAATTCTGGGGACGCTGCAAACATGCAGCAAGTTCATAATGTAATTTACAAGTGAGCTGAGGAAAATAACAAGCAAGGCCTGGATCCTGAATTCTGATGAATTGCTAAGGCTAGAAAGAAATGAGGTGAGCATGCTTCACTAAATATGTAAAGTCAGTGTGCATGAAAAATGCAGTACAAATAACTTGAGAAAAAAGCTATGTTCAGGAGGAATCAAATGTAGTTAACAAGAGAGAAAACTGCATTAGTATGAGCATTTGATGTGTTGGGGTAAAGCCAGCTGCATAAAATTATGACCCAAGCATTTTTAATGGAAGGCGGATAGTGCCTGCAGAAAAGAAAAAAAAAAACAAGAAAAATATGGAACAAAGAGATGTAAACTGATCTCAAGATTCTGAATATCACTGAAGTAACAAGGGACTGCAGCAATTGGTAACATGTAGAGATATACCCCCACCCACACCACACACACATTATGTAAGTATGTGTGTTGATATATGTTTGTTCTGCTAACAAATGAGAGAAATAAGTATTCAGTACGATGATAAAATATATTCTGTTTTGACTGATCAAGCCAACTTATTCTGGAGTTTCCCTGGTACCCAGTCGGTTCATCCCTCATTTACCTCTCCTATAGCTCTTCAGTTAAGTCATGGCTTAAATCTGCATGTATTGTGATGCTAGTTAATTTTACATTTCTGTTTATTTGCTACCCATTGACCAGTCAATTATATGGTCTCATCCACTTAATATTACAGGAAGTTGTAAGTAGCTTTTCCAGTTTATAGTGCTTGCTTAACCAAAGAGAGTAACAATCAGCTGGATATATATAATACATAATATTCACATTTAATCCCTAATCATAGGTCTATTGAAATATATTTTGTTTTGTCTATAGCCCTTCTTAGAGTTCCAAAGAACCACAGGCAAAAAAAAAACATATTTTAAGGGACTAATGACCATGGATTAAATGTTCATTCAGTCTCAGATTTGTCCTTAAGCCCTTTAGTCCAGCTGAACACTGTTTCTTTGAACTCATCATTCCCTGGAATAATATACGATTTATATATCTTTTATATCTTGTTTCAGTCAATAGACTGTGGCCACGCTGGCCATGCATGGGCTTGAAGAATTTTAGCTGAATGAATCAATCCCAGTACTTACTTTTTAAGCCTGGTTCTTATGCTATTGGTCTCTTTTGCAGAACCACTAAGTTACTAGGAAGTAAACACACCAACACTAGTTGTCAAGCAGTAGGGCTGGACAAACACATGCGCACATATATATGATGGACTTCTTTCAGTTTTCTTCAGTCAAATCCACTCACAAGGTTTTTGTTGGCCCAAGGTTATAGTAGAAGACACTTGCCTGAGGTGCCACACAGTGGGACTGAGCCAGGAATTGTGGTTGGGAAGCAAGTGTTTTACCACACAGCCACTTCACAGCTATATATTTGGCGGCATATCACCAAAAAAATATTCTGAGGTATATTGCCTCAGGAAGTTGTGTTTTATGAAAACACAATGTGTAATATTGATGTTGCATAACATTACCACTCAAGTTATATAATTAACTTGTGTTCTGAATAAACATGCTATACAAACATGTGTAGTAATACCCTAAAATACCCACTTGTTTTATTTTTATTACTATATGAATCTTGTATGTATTTATCCAGTTGATTGTTACTTTCTCTTTCTCCACATACAGAAACTGGCAAATTTCCCTGTCAACTGAATGAGCAATTGTAATTTCTTCAATGTATTCTTCGCTTCTTTTCATGCAGGTTGAGTAAAAATAATATGCAAAATTTTTTAAAAAATGGAAAGGATGCGAAAATAAAAAGCTGTTACTAACCTGTTTAAATAATTTTTTAGCATCATCATTGCGACCTAATATCAAGTTGGTGATTCCAAGATCGTTTACCACATCAACATTATTTGGGAAACGTAAATTCAGGAAGGTCAAGGATTTGAGAGCTCGATTGGTCCAGCCTACATCAACATGAAACAATAGCTAACAGATATGAAATAAAAACAAACACTTTGTGCCCAAGACATTTCTTGATAGCAGATTTGTTCCAACAATAATACTTTAATGTACAGTTAAGAGCTTTCAGAAACATTTGCTTAATTAAAATAAATTCACGAATAATTTATATATATATGTGCACACACACACAATGGGCATCTGCAATCTCCTTTTATCAAATTTCATTTATAAGGCATTGGTCAATTTGAGACTGTAGTATCAACAAAAAAAAAAGAGAAAAATTTGCTCATGGTCATACTACTCTGTAATATTGAACCTGGAACCATGCATTTGCAAAGTGAACTTCTTAATTAGATAGTTATTCCTGTACCAATAAGTGTGTGTGAGTGTATGTAGTATGTGTGTATATATATATGCACAAACACATGTGTATATATATATATATATATATATCAACATGCACACACATGCACATTTAATAAAAATGTATTTCCACTACCTAATTCATTTTATTTCTAATTGCTCATGTTGTTACATTCAATGTATCACCATTTTAAGAGCCACTTTTCTATGCTTGCATGGGTCAGAGAATTTGTTGAGGCAGATTTTCAATGGTTGGATGTTCTACAAATGATATATCTGAATCTAATTCATACACTAAAAAGTGCATTTTGAAATTGCTACACAATGGGTAATTAAATAATTCATGCTTTAAATTGTCACCAAGCCACATCTTGTAGAGAATAGCTATAGTCAAAGGATTTATTACTTCTTACTCTTTCTTCACATAGAATAATGAAAGACCAATGAATGCTAACTGCATTTGAACTCAGAATGTAGAGAACTAAAGTACTTCAATGACTTTATCTTATGTTCATCAAACCCCTTAAAAATATGAATTAAGAGATATTACAATGCATGTAAAGGATAACTAAGATGGTGCTCAACTCTGGGTTTATGACATTCAGAAAATGAGGTAAATCTCCTCCTGGATAGGATTTTAGTTCAATACAGCTTAACAATAACAAAGGGTCTGGTATCAAGATTTGACACTGAGGTCAATGGGGGAATATAAAAATTAACACCCAAATGATTGTTATCATCATTTAGTATCCACTTTTCCATTCTTTCATAGGTCAGATGGAATTTGTTAAGGCAAAGTTTCTATCGTTGGCTGCCCTTCTTGTTGCCAACCTTCACCTGTTACCATGCAAGGTGTAATATTTCCTAAAGCCAGAGATATATTTTCCATGGAAGGCTGGAAATAACTGACATCATTTGCATGATTGTGCTTATCAACAGTGCTGTATTGTATCTCTGGCTAAGACACTTAACACTTTCCAGCATAGTCTAAAGAATTGTCAGTAAGTAACACGGAGTAGGATGTGTTCAATTTAAGTCATATTGTTCATACTTATGAAAGGAGAGAAATGACAAAACTAAATGCTTAATTGTTGAGTAGAACTTTTGGCAGCCTTACAATGTTTTGCATAATAGTAATATTTAATCAACTTAATACTTTAGGTTTCAACCAGAAATGAAATAAAGCACATTTTTAATTACAACATGAAGACTCAGAACTTTCTTCCACAAGAAAGACAATGTCTGCAGTATGATGTATGTGCAGACAACGTGTTTCATCAGAAGCTTGGATTCATAGTTACTAGTCATTTAATCTGTCTACCCATACAAATAAATAAATATATATATATACACACACACACACACCCATACAAATATATAACATATATATGTGTGCGTGTATTGTGTAACTGTTTTACAATTTGAAATGTTTAAAAAAATTATTTTAATTTTTTGAGTTGTTGGATAAGGTCTATAGATGGCCAGATAAATATCTAGTCACTGATATACAATCTGCCTCTATAGTCAAAATACTTAAAGCTTCTCAAATGTTTCAATTCACTAAGATATCAGCTCTCCAAAGCAATACCATGGAATTAAGCTTTAAAATGTTCTTGAGAGCTAACAGATGCTTATTTCCAATTTCATAGATGACAGATGAATCTCTTTCCTTGGATAGTTTAGTAGTCTACTGCAATTAATATGCTATCTCCTCTCTCTCTCAGCATTTTCTATTGTTATAGTGGCTTCTGCTTCTCAGAGCTTGGTAGTCAAGGTGCTCTGTCTACTTAGCACTTTCAACTTATTTAATTTTCTACAGAGTTACCCTCACCCACCCCCATCAATCCATGAAAATGCACTTCATATTCAAGACTGTTGCATAATGCAGAATAAACTGCTTTTGCCTCAAAACACAACAAAATGGTTGCAGCAATCCCAAGTTGTTTAACTAATTATTCCATACAATCATTTGGTTGTACTCAGTTGTTTAGTCAACTATCTATGTGCTTTCTCCATGAGACCAGACACAGGATATTAGTATTTCCTTTACACATTAGGCTCTTTCATTTCTAAATCTGCTGGTAGCATTGGGTCCCTATCCTTCCATGAGTAAAAAGGGTAAAAACTGCCTTCAGTCATAAATGACCATGGGATTGCACTTAGAAAATTTCCCTCCAAGGTACAAGTCTGTGCAAAGTTGTTTGTGGAAGAACAGCAGTCACTCATGCATACCTAATTCCCCTCTCCAGGCCACCGGTGTTATCAAAAGGAAAGACAAAAGCTAGTATAGCTTGGTACCAGTGACATCACAACTCATTTCTACAGCTGAGTAAACTGGAGCAACATGAAATAAAGTGTCTTACTCGAAAACACAACACACAGCCTGGCTCAGGAATTGAACTCACAACCTCATGATTGTGAGCCCAATGCTCTAACCACAGAGCTGTGTGCCTTCACTCTTTCATGTGTATTGTTATTTGAATAAAGTCAAGAAGTGCTAAGTTTATATGTCACAAACACTCTGCATGATGCATGAAACTGGAATTTTAAAATGGTGTCAAATGATTTGTGCATGAGGCACATTAAAACTAATCAACAATGAAACTACTTCAATGGAACATTAACTAACTTGTATACAGTGAAATTTAACTACCTCTATTTTCACCTTCAATGGCAAATAACCATATAATAATATAATAATGAAATTATTGTATACAATGCTCAGGTGCTCCACAACTTGTCAAGTGTATAAAGCATATGCAGTAATGCACAAATGTCTGGAAAGTGAACAGTGTATGAGTCAGATACATGCTTGTGTGTGTATGGAGGGGAAATGACTATATAACTCAAGCCAGCAAGGAAAATAGACATTAAATGACGATGATGATATATAATATATATATATATAGTATGTATGTGTGTATGTATATATATATATAATATATATATATATATATATATATATATATAGTGTGTGTGTGTACTCATAAAAGTATATATACATATAAATATGCACATACACATATATATATATATATGTATAAATGTATATAGTAGGACCTATAGCATATTTGGTCATCTTTGATTTCTGGAAAATTCTATAATATTGATTACATTTCTAATTATCTTTTATCGATTTGGGAATCTAGATACATTAACTATGTAAGAGAACTATAATATCCTTATATTATTGCAAAACTTTAATTTAATTAACATTGAATATTTGCAGGGTAATACCCAATTAGAGAAAGAAAAATTAATGCAGAGATTTCATTAAGATAATCAATTCCATCTCTCAAACCACATACATAAATACATGCACACATACATACATATATATGATAATTACATGTATGTGATGTATGTGTATGGTAAATATTCACCTGAAGTAGTAATTTAGATTTTTAATGGAGGAATACAGTTGATAGAATTGACACATATCACTGGCTGTTATTTTATCAACCTCAGAACTAGCCTTGGTGAGATATCAATTCAGATTGTACTATATATATGATGAAGTTAAATATTTTACAATATAACCTGGTAATCTATTTCTGTAACTCATCCACCTTTTCAAATAGTACAAGTAAGAATAAAAATTATGTGTGTGTGTGTGTAACAACTACGTGTGTATATAAACAAACTTACATTTGTTTTTTAGAAGCACTGAATGTGTATCGTCCGATACAGACAAGAAAGTGGTATTTCCAAATGCAATATCACCATTAAAACAGCAGAACAATTGGGCAATATTACTCTTACAAAGCGGAAAAAGTTATCAACAAACAGCCATATATATATACACATACACACACAGAGGTGTATGTGTGCACATACTCTTTCTCTTTTTTTTTAAGCATTAAATACATTTGTTACATCTCAACCCTCCTAAGTTGACTTCTTTTTGTGCTCATTGTTTTATATACATACATACACACATATGTGTGTGTGTGTGTGTGTGTGTGTGTGTGTGTGTGTGTGCATGTATTCTTGTCTAGACATCATAAATCATCATCATACAAGTGAAGTTGTTCATTTTCAATGTTCTGTGAAAAACATGTCTGGCCATGGGGAAATAATACTTTGCTTGGAAACAGGTGAGGGTTGGTGACAAGAAAGGCATCTGGGTGTAGAAAATCCGGATCAACAAATTCCATCTGACCCATGCAAGCACAGAAGAATGGGAAACTAAAATAATGTTGCTATGTGTGCATGCATGTGTGTGTATTTATATTTATACACACAATCTTGCTTTATAAGAAGGTAAGGAAGATTGAAGAAACTATCACTCCACATGCTTCTACTGATAATCATCCTGATAACATCTTGATAATCAGCAGCTGAAGGAGCAAATAGTTTTCCATAGGAACTAAACCATGATGCATGACATATTTACTCGAACAGCTCGTAGAACAAGTAAAAGAATACAAGCTACCAATGTACATCACTTTCGTCAACTACGAAAAGACCTTTGATAGCACTGGGATGAATGCAGTATCTCTGAATGCATCATTAATATATCTTGGCTACCACCACGTGGAAGAGTTCCAATTGAGAAAGACATCAAGCAAAGAGATACCATTTCTCCAAAGCTCTTCATTGTATGTCTAGAAATGGTTATCAGACATTGATGGACAGGTGGTGTGAACATCAACAGTGAAGTACTAACACACCTTTGATTCACAGATGATATCTTACTCATTGCTAAAAGCACAGATCAGCTGCAGGCAAGACTAACAGAGCTGGATGTCCATAGCTCCACAATAGGCCTTAAAATGAACCACACGAAAAAATACATGTGGTCTGGAGATGTAGCACAAGGCCAAATGAAGGTGGGAAGTAATGAAATCAAGGAAGTAAAGGAGTAAGTCTACTTGGAGTACACAGTGAATATACACTGAAACATGGACTCTGAAATCTTGTGGGCAACAAAGACTGGATGGAAAGCATTTACCTTGGTAAAAGACGTGCTCAAAACAAAGCTGAACAAGAGTCTACATGCCAGTCTCGTCAGTGGCACTGTCCTACCTGTACTCTTCTAAGCTACTATGAAGAGAAAAAAACATTGATTGGGTACAATGCAAAAGACCATGGAAAGATTTATATTAGGAATAGCATTGCAAGAGTATATCTGAAATATGGTAATTTGAGAATAGAGCAGAGTGAATGATGTGATTTCAGGATAGCAAAAGAAAATTTCCATGAAGATGGACATGCTGTAAAGTTCAAAGACAACAAGTGGAGCCATGCAGTTACCGAGTGGAATTCAAAGGATTGGAAAAGGCCAGTTGGAAGGCCTCCACAATAATGGGAAGATGATTTAGTTAAAAGATTTGGAACAAGATGGAAAAGAAGGGCACAATCAAGAGACACTTGCATATGCAGTGCAACTAGCAATGTATAACAACAACATCCAATAGTCTGATCAATATAGGTGATATATTTATGTGTATGTGCACATATGCTGATTTCGAGAGATTTGTGGTTTCAGTTTCAGATCCATCTTAGGTAAGTATTTTCTACTGTAGCCTTCAACCAACCAATGATCGTGAGTGTGTGCATATGTGTGTGCGCACAATGCATGAAAAAGCACTGAGCTACTAATGGTGATGTTAGTTGACATTCCTTATCAGCAAATTGTCTGCTAACACTGACGTTTGAACATAAGTGGAATTAAAACTTTCTCATTTGAAAAATAGGTAAAGGATGGCTATCCAGCAGTACAACAAAGTAATATATATATATATATATATATTCATCTACCCCATGCTGGCATGGGAAAAAAGGATAATGTAAAATGAATGAAAATACATATATACCTAATACATACACATATATATATACACACACACATATATATACATGTATGTTCGTATGTATGTATATATAGATATGTGCAAATATATTTACATATATGTTTAAAAAGTGCAATACATCAGTTCTTGAAATCTTAAGTTTTTTTTTAGAAAAGTATCATGCCTGTAAATGAATTCTTACCTCTGAAACGTTGCTTGTCAGCCAATATCAAACCACTTTTCAATAACAAAGCATCAGGAGTGTCAGGATTACTTAGAAGTACTTCCAAAACCTGAATGCCTTGCTGAAGAAGAGTGTTGCTGGACTGTAATTCAGCTAACTTAAGCAAAGCACCAGAGCGACCGTATGTAGCCCGAGGACTCTTAATGGACTTTTCAAGAATTTTGTTAAAAGCATTCAAAGATTCCTTAGCAAATCCCTTCAAAAATAGAAGATAGGCATCAAAAGAAAAATTATAAACTCTGGCATCAAGTGAATGTTTAAATTTTTTTTTATTTGGTCTTATTTCTAAATTGCTTGGTTACAATGAATTATTATTTTTTATTGAAATAAAAAATATATAAAATCAACATGCTTAAAATGTTATATATTATTTTGGACAGGATTTATTGATTTATATTAAATTATATACTTTTTTTTAATTTCAAGGCATGATTTAATGAAATTGTCAATGGCTGATTTTTTTTTTTTTTGTAAATGTCATGAAAATGGTATTCTTCTTGTTATTTTTTAAGGGAATTTTATTAAAGGGAAACTTGTTAAGGGAATCGTATTAAAGCAAATTTTAGTAAAACAATATCAGTAAATTCAAAATTTAAAAAAAAACTAAGAAAAAAATGCCTTTGTTTATTATTTTTTAAAATTAGAATACATTGGAACTTAAAATGAACAAAAACTTAGTAGAATTTTGTTTAAAATGTCTTGTTAAAGTTAAGGTGTAATTAAGAATACTGCTTTCTTTCTTCATTCCATTGGTATGTTCATGAGTGGACATCATAATAACATTCACAAAAACATGGATACATTAACAGTGCATGTGTATCTGTCATTCAGTATGTGTGTGTATGTATGTATATATATATATATATATATATATGCATTTTGAGTATATTGCTTCATAAAGTTACTATGATTGTAATTGATCAGCAGTAAAGAAATTGGATGGTTTCTGTTGGAAATCATTTGGAGAAAAACAGAGATTACACACATACACTCATTCTCCCTAAACACAGGTATACATACAGTGGAAATGAAATCTGTGTGGTAACTTTACTTCCTGCAGTCTTTCTTGTAGCTGATTTGTAATAACCATTATAATCATTATTACCATTATTATTAGAATTAAAGGCAGTGGAATGGCAAACAAAAAATGGCCTGTGGTACTTAGTTGTATTTCTTTAAATTCTGAACGCAAATCTTGAGTCTGACTGTCTTTTTATTTCTCTGAGGATTAATAAAATAAGTATTACTAATCAATTCTGTTGATTGTATCTCTTCCTCTATAGATTAGTTGTCTGTGTCAATGTCTGAACTCATCAAAATCATCATTATCACTAATATAACCAATTCAACTGGTTTTCTCACTGACCTATAGACCTTTTAATATTGCAAGAAAAGGAACGACATAGATCTACCTCAGACTTCCTCGCCAGAATATAAAGAAGACATTGTGAGTGAGAGGTCCTTTCTCAACAACTGATTAGAAATGGGAAAGGACTGAACAATTTTAGAAATAAAGGGAAACTAAACCAAATGCTGAGCTGGTTTACATATTTTATAATTTCACAGTAGATATATAGTAGAATCTTCACTGGCTGAGATTTTAGTATTTTAACTTATAGAATTTTATATCCAGGCATTGGCAAAACAATGCTAAGTCTACCTTGTTCATCTGTAAATCAGTTTACTAAAGAGAGGTGCATACTTGTTACTGATGTGAACAGTGAGAGCACTGCTTAACTGAGGAGTGTTCCATTAGTTTGCAAAGACAAACTCAACAAAACAAAAATAAAATGAAAAGCTTGTGTAAGACTGGCATTCTATATCAGGAAAAAAAAATGCCTTGAACTACTTAATACTGTCATAGTGTGATAAGCCCCATGATACTCCAGTAATACCAATACAGTATAAAAAGATGGAAGAAAATTTCAAAGGACCCAGGATATTACAAAGTGGTGTTTTTGGTGTTTTGCTTTTTTTTATAAATTACCAAAGACAGTGAATAGGCTGAGTCGTTAGTCCATTAAACAGAATAGAACTGGTGGTATCGGTTCTGGCTCTGTGTCTTGTGTTCAAAATTCATCAAGGTCAACTTTGCTTTTCATCTAGTCAGAATTGATAAATATACTACCAGTTCAGGGCAGTGAATTGGCAGAATTGCTAGAGCAATGACTTGTGTTCTGATGGCAGTGCTTGCAAT